>NC_043984.1:13723014-13948014 GCF_902150065.1 Myripristis murdjan | reverse complement strand
TTTTTTTCCCTCTTGTTTTGTTTGAGGAATCACATGAAAATGTCAACTTGCATCATAGTGTAAAACTTTCAGAATCTGATCTCAAACAATATTGCAACACATCAGGTCAGACCACTGCCAGTGTGAAAACAATGAGATAAACACTCTCTCATGTGAGAAATCAGCTGTGTTCCTGGTGATTTCCCTTAAGGAACATATGGCAGGACACAGAGACAAAAAGGAAAAGATTGTTAAAGATTATTAAAGATGATCTGCAAACGCTCCACGCTTGGATCCCTACTTTTAAAAACAAAAACACAAGCTGTGCTGACATTAGACTTATGAATAGGCAGTCTGTTTTCACGCTCTTTCTCTCTCTCTCTCTGTATCTTCAAAGCCTCAGCTGGATGTGCGGCCAGCAGAGGAGTCTTAAAAGAGCCCTGGTTGGTGCCTTTAAACAATGGTTCCCCAGGAGCAGGGAAGCGTGGCCCTGGAACTAATGTTGCCATTATGTTAATGGTTAGAATAACATGAGCCAGCCATTACTGACCCCACCTCAGGCTGCCGTGCGTAGCTGATTGTCCCGCCACTGCAGCCTTGGTCGGGGGAGCACAGCATTTTGGCCGTCACAGCTGGTTAGGGTGATGGTGGAGGGAGACAGACAAGAGGAGGCATCTGCCCAGTTTTAATCATCATCCTGCACCCCTCGCTGCCTGCCGCCTCCTCCCTCACTGCCTTGCTGCCTCAGTGGTAGACTGGTAGACTGGTATCTGTGAAGTGTTTTTCTTTTCCACCACTCGAGTCAAGTAGAGGAGACAGGGCCGGTTGAGTCACTGGCCCTCGACACAGGACAAAAAGGTTTAATCCGGACAGAGCCCTTACTTGAAATTAATTTCAGGGACTATGCATGATAACAAAGTGGAATTGTAAACATACAAATGAATGGGTTTGGACTACAAAATCTGTATTTAGATCAGTTATGACAGGTGTAATTTCTATGAAGGAAAAACTGTTTGTCAAGCTTCCCAGCTCAGTGTACTTTTTATTGACTGAGAGTTGACCAACAAAGCAATCTCAAAAAATATTGATTCCATATAGAGCCAGACTTTAGTTGCAACTCTGCTTGTCATCTTGCTGTAACTATGGCAACGGGTTCAATGTTTTGGCTGTATTTACATAAGACTTGTTGAACCCGAACTCTTTGATTTTTCAGCTACAGACACACTAGTCTTGGCAGAATGATGTCTCTGTTGTTTAAGTTTGTAAGATGAAAGTGAGTGATTTGTTGTGTGGAAGAGACCACAGCAAATATTGGCATAAGGTCTGGGGGATATTTCGATCAGAAAATGAATGAGCATGCCCTATCAGTATCTAATTTGACCATATGTTTTGAACAGAAAAAAAAACTTGATCCTATTCATTTCAATCAAGCCTTGGATGGTCCGTTCCTACTGGCGCCTTAATCATCCTGTTCCAATTTGAAACATTCATAAATTTATGCGAGACAGCCACTGGTTCCTCCAAAACATCTCTAAGCCAAGATTTTGGATTAAGGTGAAACCAATGTAATCTCAGCTCTAAAACATCAACGGACCATCAACTTTCTTTGTCTGCTATCTACATCTTGTCTGCCTCAGCTGTCCACCAAGGAGAGACACCACAGTGTGTGTCAGGTGCTATTACAATCAGGGATCCTCTCCGCCGTCTACAACTGTCTAATAGCCCCAAAATTAGACAGCGGAAAAAGTACAGATAGTCCACCCAGTGGCGCCTTATTAATTTCCAATCACTGTGGATGTACTTTTGTTCAAAAATTACATGTGGTGAAGTTGTGGCATTGCAAATAATTCATTGTGTCGGCAAGTAGAGCATTGAGAGACATCATAGCCCTGGTGTGTTTATAATTAAATGTTGCTGTGGTTATAATTACAGATGTAGGAGAATTGTCACGGTTAGGGTGATTTTTGGGGCAATGCAGATGGGCACCAATCCCAGCAATGTGAGACACGGTGTCAAAAATGTGCCCAAATGTTTTCTGGCAGTAGTGTGAGTCTGTGTGATTACACTGGCGATGTTGAAGCAGTGATTTGGGCAGTATTTCCTACTTGCCCAAAATGTTTCCTTGTGCATTACTGCCATCAGAGAAAGCAAATATTGTAACAACAGATGCCAGTGTAGCAGAGCTTAGACAGGATGGCTTGGATGCAGAAAGGTGTTGGTTGTCTGTAGATCAGGGCCAGAGACCGGTTGAGAAAATCTGTGTGGGGAAAGTGAGCGAGCAACGTTCTCTCTTCCGTCTCGATGTTTTTGTATATGCAAAGCAGCGGGACGGCGGTGTTAGTGCAGGAGGGGGACGTGTTGGCCTAATCCACTGGTTATTTTATTCATGGTCAGGTCGTGAGACACAGCAGGAGGAGCTGTGTGTTGTTGTTGTGTGAAGAGGAGCCAGAGTTTGCTAACCACAGTGGAACTGGCAGCAAGGTCCGCTTGGACAAACCCTCCAGATCCCTTGTCTAAATAAACGAGGCCGCCGGATTAACCAGCTTACACTGTGATGAAAAGACAACAGTAGTCGTCCATGTGCCGCCCCGGGGACCGAGGGATACTCCTGTCCTGGTCGGGGAGACTCCGATGAGAGCCTGGGGTGAAAGCTCACAACAGGAAGGGGGACTCGGGGTTACAATAACACAATAGACTCCATGTTCTTTGAAATCAACCTAAATCAACCTGACCTGCGCCTGACTTTCTTGTTTCCACAGGCGACAACATTGAAAGAAAGGGAGAGAGAGACAGATGAAGGTTCCTGTAGGAAACAGGCCTGAGAAAAATTGAATTTGAAAATATTTTTTGCGTTGTTTGTTTTAGCCTACTTTGAAGCCAAATAGGAGGGGTTTGCTACATTGAACCATACAGCTGAGCCAGAGGATCACAAGAACTGTATTTGACAATCACAGGAAAGTGAGTCAAAGACAAGTCACTGTTCTTTGTGTTGGCAAGTAAATCCAACACCACCTAAATCGTCTTGATGTGGCGAGCCCCACCCGATCTGGTTCTCTCTCCAGGTTAAATCAATGACCCATTATTACTTAAAAGGATGTACTATTTTTTGCATGCTTGCTCCAAGAATCATTGGAAAAACTTCAGCACTGAGGCAAGAAGAATGTATTTTTGTGGGGAATGGCTATAGCTGCACAGAATTTGAGTGAAAAAAAAAAATGTTATTTGTGGTCAGTAAAGTATTTGTATCCTATGTATGCGCCGGCTGTTGTTCACAGGCTAGAAATAAAAGCATCTGTGAATAAGCGAACTGCATACAATACATACATGGCCGGTCATATTTCGTGAGGTATTACGGCTAATGCTGTGAAAAAAAATGGATGATTTAGGGGGTTATTCTCCTGCACGGATGACGTGAAATCATTTTTATCCATCAATACGTGGGCGGTGAAATCCTTCCCATTAGAAAACCAATCCAGATATCTTATAAGACCAATCCAAAATCTGGAGGACAACTTAGCGGCACGGCGTGTCTGAAAAAGCAGCTGTGAACTGTGAATAAAGAGCAGGAGCCAACTAAACATGTGGAATGGATAAGATCTGTAGGCCGTGCAGTACCGTTTCATACTTCAGCTCACCCACCTCACCCAGCTCACACACACGCACACACACACACACACACACACACACACACACACACACACACACAAAGACATCTTATCATGTCCTCTGCATTTCATCTGTGCAACAGTGGAGCAACAGTGCAGCGTTAGTGCGAGACAGCAGGTAAAGTACTGCACTATCTATTTCTGGGCACTGGCATCCGCAGATATGTTTGGAGACAAGGGGAATGCATGCATGTTGATGGATATCCAGACACACACACGTGCATGCATGCAAACATCCTTCACCTCTGTGTTTGGGGTCACTGCAGTACATGAGGAAGCTTTACCCTACCCTGTACCCCTCCTCATCCTGGCCAACTTCTCCTCATCACCCACTGAAAGACACATACACAAAAAAAAGAAGCATAGAAGGAAAGAGGAAAAAAAGAGGGGAGGAACCTGAAATCCATCCAGGAGAAATGAGCCGTAAACATCAGGACTTTTTCATCAAGAGAACAGTAATCAGGGAGATGGGGGGTGGGTGAGGTAAGGTGGAGTGGGGCAGGGCTGGGCTGGGCCGGGACAGGCCGGGCTGGGCCGGGCCGGGCCAGGAGGGCACTGGCCTCACAGAAGCTATGTGTGAAGGGGGAAATTCAGAGAGAGTTAAGGGGGTTTTGTCCTGCAGCACTGATGCGGTGAGAGGGATTGGGAGATTAGAGTGAGACAGACAGTGGCTGTACAGTACACTGGGGCTGACCACACTCAGAAAGAAGAGAGTGGGGCCAAGTAGTTGAATGGTTCAGCATAGCCTTGTATTGATCCATCATTTCAAACAGTGCACCAATAATATTTTGCATGGCTATTTTTCACCATGCCTGCACCAATTTTGGAAAGTTTAGTGCAGCAAACTCCTTAAAAAACCTCAGTGAAGCGAGTTGAGAAGCTGACAGAGGTTTCTCTCTCTCTAATGAATTGCACAGGGGCTGGCGTAAACACTGAAGACACACACACACACACACACACTCACACAAGATGTGGGCCGTGAATGAAAAGTGGCTGGATCTAGCTCTTGTTTGCATAGGATAGCTCCAAAAAAGAGCAGTACATAAAACTGTATTTTGACTCTGGCACTGTGGATGAGACATGAGAGGAGAGTGAGAGCTGCCAAACCTTAATCACTAATGCAAACAAACAAACAGCACACAGCCTGGAGGTCCTTTATAAATGGCATCCCTTCTATAAATCAATGTCTCCAGTGTGTTTGTGAGCATGTGTGCATCATGCATGCACGTGTGTGTGTGAAAATGTGTGGAAACAACATGAATTTGGAAGCTCCTGGACAGGTAGATTACTTTGGCTGGTCATCAGACACACAGGCGATGCAGCAATGGCCCATGGCAGTGAAGGGCTGGTAGTGATGATAGGTTGACCATCCAGACCACACACAGGTCACAGGCTACTGCGCTGACCTCTTGTGGCAGAGTGATGTTATTACAGGAGGACAACCGCAAGTGTCATCACAGCCTGCTTGTGCAGGATGATATAGATGCTTGGTTTATTGCGGTAGAGACAGAGAGCGAGATGATGGGAGGTAATGCTAGAAATAGCTCTCGATTGCTCCCTAGCTGATGACGCATTAAGTCATTCTTTCATTGAGTTTTATTGCTCAAAATTATGTGCAATAGATTTGTAAAAGATGCACCCAGCATGTGGCCTGTCTTGGCTACAGCAAGGCCAGTGCAAATTCTGTCTGGGGGAAATGAGAGGGGCCCTAAGGGAGAAAATGATTGGGAGCCACAGCAAGGTTAGACTAATAATATTTCACTGCTTATGCAGGAAGTGAATGAACTAAAATAGTCCCCCATTTCCCCCAAATTGTGATGAGGCCTTGCTCCCTATTGAATATTATCATATGTCTCACAGTATTGTCTCACTTGTGGCCGGGGTAGTTTCTTTTGTAGAGGAATACTTTAAACCCCACGATGAGCAATTTTGTTTTACTAAGCTCTGTTTTTATGAGTGCTCTTTTAGTAAATGCAACCATATGTTTTACTGGAATGAGATCCAAGAAGGGAAAGGGCCTGAATGACAAGTGACCTCAAGAAACACTCTCAAGAAATGCTCTGGCAAAACAGAAACTCAAATATAACAACCCAAGCGATTCCACATCACATACTATACTTCTTGCCTCTCTTGTCCATTCATCGCGTTGTGTGTGAGTAAGTGCTTTGGCAACATGTTGCATACAGTTACAGAGGGGGCTAACACAAAACAGACCAATCGGATGACTCGTAAGGAGCAGTGGAAATTAATTAATCCTGATTAGTATTTCTGCTCTCAGTTCTTCCGTGGGAGCTCAGCTGAGTCCATCTGACCGGGTTCCCTCACCAGCTGCAGTGACACGCTGCATAAACAAACACATCACCGCATGGGGAAAATTGCAAACATGTTTCGACGCCTGCGACAGAAACAAAAGCATTACTCATATCAACAAAATGACATAAATCAAACCACTCGAAGGGCTAGAAATCTGCCTTGAATTGAAGTTTGTCTCTGTGGTGTATGACTTTATGCAGTTCAAACATCCTGTGCTGTACATATGCCTGTGTGTGTGTGTGTGTGTGTGTGTGTGTGTGTGTGTGTGTGTGCGTGTGTGTGCATCAGGTGGAGAGATGAGAGAGCTAAGGATGTGGCTGTGGCTGTGGTTGGCACATGGGAAGCAGTCCAACAGTCAGGGGAACAAAAAATATCCTCTCTTTGATACTGACAAGGTTAATAAACGCTGTCCAGTTAGGCTCACCATCAGAGCCTTTTAAGGACAAAGTCATGGGCAAGTAAACAAAACATTTTCCAATCAATGTCTCCCATTTCCCGGAGGCCTCTCTGCTCCATCTGCTCAACAGCGTTTCTGTGAATGAACAAAGTGATACGTGACTGAACGTACTTCAGGTTTAACCTGAGACTCAACCCCTGATCTACGATGAAAAGGAGTTTTGAAAAATGCAAAAGAAAAAGTATATTAGATTAGTGGACTCAACAGGAAATGTTCTACCCATGTACACGCCGAAAACTGGAGTGAAGGAAGTATATTTAACATAAGAAAGGCCTTTGAAAGTGGACCCAGAATATGTCTACATCCATTAACCACTGAAACACTGGGAGTCCCATTTCTGAGTTTGTCATTACAAATGCAAGCTTCATGGCAAACCTTTGATCAAACCCACAAAACTTTATTTCTAGGTTTCCAAAGTTCCCAAATTTATGTCACATGTTTGTACAAAATGGAAAACATGTTGTTGGTACCACTTTACAATAAGACTACCCTTAAAAAGGGTTTATGAATAGTTTATAATTATGTTATTATGTAGGTTGTAAGCACTTTATAAATCATTAGTAAACAATTGTAAGCAAGTTATAACACCATTTTCACACATCAGTGCAGGCTCGCAAGATCAAGTTACTGCTGCACTGCATCTGTTCTGTTAAACATTAGATCTTGCTATTTGCTTAGTTTATTTTCCATTCATCAGTCAGCCATCCTTGGTATCTGCATCAATGTATGAAAATTCTTTTACAGCTTGTTTTTAATTGATTATTAATGATTTATAAAACATTTACAGTCTAATTAATAGCCTAATTGTAAACCGTGCATAAACCCTTCATTAGGATAGTTATGTTGTAAAGTGGCACCATGCGGTGGTATCATTGGTACCAAATGGTACACTTTTTCCCCTAACTTTATAGCTATTTAAGGGTAACTTTAAGGGAAAATCAGAGTATGAAGGATTGAGCTATCTATCACAGGCCTATGCTGACTTCCAGTAAGCCCAAACAAAGAGAGAGAAAGTGAGAGAGAGAAAACTAGACAAGTGGAATAACAGAGATGAAGACAGAGTGTGAGGGGGAAAAAGCAAGGTTGATACATTGGCTTAATAATTAAAGTGAGTGAGAGGCAGACACAGCTTACGTGTGAGGAACAGCGTAGGATGGGAGAGAGAGGAAAAAAGTCCAAGTCAGAGAACCAATAGGAGAGGTGGAATCTGTGAGCACTCACACCACTTGCTTTTTGACATTTGTTTTGAGAGGATGAAACTGAGGCCATAATTTTCATCATACTCTCTCTCTCACACACACACACAGACACACACTGCCCAGACCTCAGTGGCTTTTCTCATGCTCCAGCCATCGGGCTGCAATCAGGGAATCCTCCAGCCTTTTGTCTGCTCTGAAACCAGATCGTAGATCTTGGCCTTGCCCTGTCAACAGTGAACACATCTCTGTGCAACAACAAGTGGATACACCAGAGTGTGTAGTTATGGCTAATGACAGGCAGAGAGACTGCAGATGTGCATGTGTCAGATCAATAAGTGTTATAGAATGAATAATGTTTTCATTTGGATTAACTGAACTGTCAGTTTTTGGGAAATCTTAAACAAGACCATTCATCATCACAAGTGTTTTTTTGAATCATATTATCAACAGATGTTTTTGGCAAGGTTGGCCCACCACTGTCAGTGACCCACCGTTTGCCTTGCTCTGATGACAGAGATGCAAAACATGATATACCGACAAACACAAGTGGGAATGAACAAGCATGCATTTAAACACACACACATTCATACATGCAGGTGTACATGTGCATACATACACACACACACACACACACACACACACACCTCCTGCTTTCCAAGGAGACCTAAAAACTGCGAGTGCAACTTGCAGCTGCAGGCTCACTGAAGTGACAAGCCAAAACCATCTGCATTGTGGCCAACGTCCTCCTTCAAAACTATGTATGGTTTCTATAGCACCCACTCACCACTCATTACATGGAAAATTTACAGAAATCACAGTCCTCAAACTGCTTGCAGTCAACCAGAATTTTG
The DNA here is from genome assembly GCF_902150065.1 of Myripristis murdjan. NCBI lineage: Eukaryota > Metazoa > Chordata > Actinopteri > Holocentriformes > Holocentridae > Myripristis > Myripristis murdjan. The sequence goes on along the minus strand of NC_043984.1, from coordinate 13,939,550 downwards.
TTTAGCTGTAAAGAGGAGAAGGGGTGAATTTCCCCGCACAGCTATTATTTGTTCCCTTCACTCATGAAGGAGGCTGATAAGAATCTCTGAAACGAATATTTGTGCGTTCCTGTGCCTTATAAACATCACTGTATGGTCAAAATCAGCTTGTAAATCTAAATGAACTGTAATAGGGTCTTTGTGTCTGTGTTTATCTGATTGGAATACCAGATAATGATAAGGGAGCTTATTTACTGACTGTTTTCTGGCTTTCTCCTGTAGCCGTGCTTGTGGCTGGGACTGGGGGTAAACTATGGGAAGTCCCGACAGCACCCCTTACTTCCTCCTCCAACTACAGTGAGAGCCTTCAGTGGGAGCCCTACTGTCAGTACCACCACCTACAGGACAGAGTGAGAATCACGGCAGACATCCCCCCTAGACTGGAGGGCACTTGGGTGTCAACGAGGTAATTTTTTCTGCAAGTTGTCATATCAATCAAGCACAGTAACAGGATAAAAGTTTTGAAAGCAGTCACACTATGTGGAGCTCACATCAGCATAACCTTCTCCGCACATCGCTGCACATTCACATGCTTGTTTCTTTGGTTCTCACAACTCTCCCACACTGTTATCTTCTTTAATGGTTCAGGCATATCTGTCATGTCGCTGTTGTGTTTAGATGTGAGGTTCGGCCCGGCCCAGAGTTCCTGACCCGCTCCTACACTTTCCACCCCAGCCGTCAGTTCAGGCTCTTGCAGCACTACTACACCAACAGCGGCTGTGAGGACCCGGCCTACTCCCTGACTATCAGGGGGAAGCTGCGCCTGCGCCAGGCCTCGTGGATCACCCGCGGGGGTACTGAGGCTGAGCACCACCTCAGCAAGGTGGGCATTGTGGTCCACAGCCCTGGTGCCATGCAAAGGCTGGCAGCCCGCCTGCCTCCGGTCTGCGTGGGTCTAGCTATGGGTCGAATGGTGCCAGGGAGGATGTATGAGCTGTACAACTCCCGGGGCGGGAGGGCCTGTCTGGCCGCCCTGGGCTTCTCCATGATGGAGATGGGTCTGGTCAGGGTGGAGACCCAGCACAGCAACCATGGTGGGAAAGTCCAGGAGTTGTTCCTTGGGGATGTACACACCGACTGGACACAGAGGACTCACTACAGACCCACAGGGTATCAGCAGCCACTGCAGAACGCCATGGTGAGAATTGTCTGTGTGCTTTTGCTTTCAGTTCTTATTTAGCCAGGCAACTTGATGACAAACACATTCTCATGTACAGAAATAGCCTGGAGGACCAGTTGCACGGGGAGGGTGGGTCACACACTTTCTCACAGTCACACCAAAGGAGCTGCCCAGTATTACCACAGTCTCACACTGCAGGCCACTGAGCAGATCCACAGTATGGGGGCTGAGAGTGACTTGCTCAAGGACAATTAAACGGTAGTTTTTCAGAGCATGGATAATTTTTCTCCTCCTCTGCCCACATAAAGACAGTACATGGGGAACAGTTTACACTCTTCATAAGAAGTCCAAAGCGAAATATAGTTCAGGTGCAGTGGTTTCAAGAATATAGAAACTGTGAGGATAATGAAAGAATCACACACTGGTGGTCCCAGAGGAACAATCCAAAATGAGGGCCCACTGGTGCAAAAATAGATGGTTATACATGCAGCCACAACCTCTATGTACTACTGTGGACTTTCTGTTGGAGAACTGAAGCTGGTGTAAAACCATAACATCTCTCATTTGTACACTTTTTTATTTTTGACATTTTCACTTAATTGATAAGACTCATTCTGACATTTTTTAGTCACAATAAAATAAATGAAAAATGATGTTGTTTGTTGGTGGAAAAGTGTGCATTTAGTGGCTACCTCATTGTATACCTGTGACTTACATAAAGATTCCAACCATTTTTGAATTTATGACCCAAACCAATATCCTGTTTCAAAGGAAATACATGAAATGCAGGAAGAAAGCTGCTCTTTTATCATGACTTACTGAAACAAAACACACTCTCTTCCACCTCTTCCAGCACCACGTCCATCCCTGCCCGGTTTGTGCCCTGGTGTACCGCTCCTCGGAGCAGCGCCCCCCAGTGTTGCCCCGCATCCTTGCAGCCCCTCTGACCCTGGGAGGCCGCTGGGTCAGCCAGCGCTGTGAAGCCCGTCCTGCCGTCCTCTTCCTCACCCGAGACTTCACCTTCAATCCTGACCAGCACGCCTGGGAGGGCATCTACCGCCACTACTCCGACCCCACCTGCTCTCAGCCCACGTTCACCTTGACAGCGTCCGGGCACTACGCCCAGGGAAATCCGTCCATCAAGGTCTCAGGAGCCACTGAGTTCGTTTTCAAGGTCACCCAAGTGAGAGTTACAGCCTTGGAGGAGTCCACAGCTAAGGTGCTGAATGGGACGAGGCCGGGCAACTGTGGTCAGGCGGGCGGGTGGGAGGTCGGGGTGGAGCAGGACTTGACTCCCACAGATGGGTGCACGGTGCTGGGCATCAAACTGCCACACAAGGAGTATGAGCTCTTCAAGATCGAGCTGAACCACAAGAAACACCCGCTGCTGTTCATTGGAGAGAGGCCAACCGACGGCTCCAGCCCCGACCGACCACAGAGGAGGCCCACTTCCTTCCAGGCTCCTATGGTGCTTTGCAGCGGCGGGGAGACGTTGCCCTCACATCATCACGCTTCTAACAGCAAGCAAGTGCAGCTAGCAGTCAGCGGGACGGAGAGGTTGGCACAGGTGGCACTACTGCTGCTGGGATGTGTGCTGTGCAGCTGGCTCTGTGTTTACTAGAGACAAATTTAGACTTTACTAAAGCCGTTGATGGACACTGTCTTTCTGGCAGCTTTCTCTCACTCTTCTTTGATATATTATTGAACACATGACTGGTCAAGAAAATGGTCAAATGGTCAAAGAAAGAAAAAGAATTTCCAAGACTTACAGGAGATCTGAATGATTTCTCCAACCTGGTTGCTAAGGTGGATTTCTAAATGGCGTTCTTCACCTCTGATTGTATTATTATGCTGTTTGTAGGTTCACTTCAATGACTCCTATTTCAATAGTGTATGTTCAATTTCCATCATTTCAATATGTAAAAATGTAATTCTTTTGATGCTTTTGTATAATGAACAGTCAAAACAGGTATTCTTGCTTTACGGAGATGAGTTCCTTTAAGATTCCCTCTCTGAGCAAACGCTGTAGGTTTTCCACTAACGCTATTGTAAAACGGCATCACAGTGCTGCAGTGTGGGCTGGTTATTTCCACATCCAACTGCAAGCGATGGACATTCCAGAGGAGTTCATATGTGAGCTCAGCCAGCCAAGATGCAGTATAAGTCAAGCACTTTGTACAGAACATTGTTTTCTCACCATACAGACATGAGGGAAACCACAAAACTACAAAATGTGTAATCAAGACTGTAATAGCTAACATCCTCACTGGTCAAATCCCACTGTATTATAAAATGTTCCGCTTACAGCTCAGCCGTATTTGATATATTCCTCTTCTAATTATGTACAGGATTTCTTCTTTTTCATGCATTACTCCTGATTAACCTACTTGTCTATTGACAGCCCATCTAAAGAAACCTGTTCTCAAATAAATATTTATTTTAACCATTTATACCGAGTAATTTTGATAAGGATAAAGGAAGATTTTGGTGTATTATTTTTAATTGAAGTTTGTAGAACTAGTTGTTCTCTATATGGCTATTAAAAATGGCTTTTCATAACATTGTGTGTTCAATTTTCTAAGTAATTTCCAGGGGTTGGTTTTAAATATGGTGCAGCCTTTGGAAAACGGATGAAAGTTGGCTCCTCAAGTCTCCAAAGCATGCTGTGCCTACATGTTTTATTGCGAGGATGAAACAGGAATTCTGGCCTGCAGGATCAGCGAGCAACCAAGGGCTGGAGTTTGTCTTCTCTGGTGTTCATACTGTGGTCTGATTCAAAGCCCAGATCGTTGGTAAGCGTACTGCCATTTGATAAATAACTGTCATATGGCTCACACATTACACAAGGCATTCCGGAGTGGGTCCAACTGCTGAAAACACACAGACGGATATCTGAATGGATGCTCAGTATATCATTAGAATACACAGCCATCAAGCAACAAAATACATTTCACAGTTGCTCAGACGGTAAATGAGCTGAGAGGAGCTGCTGTTAGAAGACAGGCGGGACCAGCAGAGGAACGCCGCATATAGCTGTTCATTGTCAAATCAGCTCACAGAGAAGCCCGAGCTCCAGCCTCTCAGTGTTATGACTGAAACCAGTGGGGCATCATGTTCCACATGGAGATATCCCCCATTTGTTAAATGTTGACACCTGCTTTTGCAAAATGACTGCCGGCATCTAAGTTCAACTCAATATGGGACATCACTGAAGCTGCCAGCAATATTATGACCTTTACTTACACAATAGTTTCACTTTAAATAAATATTCTGCATATTTGAAACATTGAGGAATAAAAATGAGTTATGTTTTTATGGGTGTTTTTTTCCCCCAAAAAACTGGACACGCAGCACTTTGGAATGAAACTTTTCAATTAACATTAGACCATCCTTCATTTTACTCATCGTTAGAACAGGGAAATGAGGGGGAAGAAAGCGTGGTTTCCAAGAAAAGTAAAATTAAGGCAAAAATTATGTTAGTTGGATCTCTAGTTTTGAACAAGGAGGGACAAAGAGAGAGAGCGAGAGAAGGAGAGAGAGAGAGTCCTTTCCAGGGGCTACATACTGTTCCTATTAACTCCTGCGAGAATGGTGATGGCAGCTGCTAGCCCCATGAGGTCATCCTTTGGGGTTAAGCAAGTGTACTTCAGGCTTGGATAGAGAATATATATATGTATATTTATGTATAGGGAGAGAAAGCGATGAGGAGAGAAAAGAGGGCCCAGAGTTAGATGAATGGCATTTATCTGTGCACTAATGTGGAGGATCTGTCATTAAATGGACTCCAAAGCTGGTTGAATCCTCCCCTGCTTGTGCACTGGAGATGACTGGGTGGTGATGACTGAGGGAGGGGGCAGCACAGTTTTTCATAGTCTGTTTGCGGTTTCTGTTGCATGCCATAAAGTATAGACCTGTCAGGCAGAGCGGGGCGCAGGGGCAAACCTGTAAGCAATCATGCCTGGTGGCTCGTTAAAGGCATCCGTTCGATAGAAAATTATAAAACGCTGCTCCAGTTTTGGTGAACCAACGGAAAAGCGAGCGTGCCTGCCTCCAGGATGGGTTTAAACTGGGCTACCGGTGTCACGCTTTGAGGAACCTAAAGACAGTTGTCGACAGTTGAGCTTCTACAGACAAGCTCTGTCCTTGTGTCATTTTAGCGGTCCAGATGCATGATGGGCATGAATACCTAAGATTGTGCGATATAATTTCAAGTAGCCCCATTACATGACTTCATATTTCCATCACAAGCCACCAAAAGCAACACAGGAACTGAGGGAATCTCCACAGATCACATGTAGTCATACATGAGCAAATTGGCCAAACTTCCATCACTGTGTAAGCGGCCGAGTCGCTAAAGCCTAGAAATTAAATTTGTGTCACTTTAGTTGCCAAGAAACAATTTGGTTTCAAACTAGAAATAGACTCCAGAATAGTTTTGAGATTTCACATGATATATTTTTACATCAAGCCAGCAACAAATGCGATGCAGAAATTGCGGGAACCTCTACAGAGCCGCAAACCGTCACATGCAACCAAAAAGGGCCAAACTATCCTCTGTGTGAAGTTCACATCTCTCACACACACACTGCCACCATGCCAAATGTGCGATTAGTTTTCAGCTGAGGTAAGAGATATTTGTATAAGTCCCTTTTTTGGGGGGTAAATTTCTGTTCTCTGAAGTGGAATCAGTATGACTCGTATTTTCAACATGACTGTAGGAAAAGAATGCTTCTATAGAATGAAAAAAAGGAAAACAAAACAAGCCCTAAGCAGTTTCCTTTCAGCAAAACTGAGTTTCCAAACCACAAACAGTTTGGTGGCTTAGTCTGACAAATGTTCTGGTAAGAGAAAGACCCAGCGCTGCCTTTGGACTCTATAGAAAATACAGCAGAGGTATGCTTCCCTCTCCTGTCTTCTGTCTTCCCATAAAAATCTATTATGCAGTAAAGGCACACACACATGCCCGCGCACACACACCATGACATCACTGCAGTAGTACGGATAACTTCCAAATTGGCTTTCGCTCGTACTCATTCAAATTTCAAGCTCTGTTAAGAAAATCCCATTATTTCCATAAGAATATGAGCTGCAGCTGCCCCATAAAAGATAACATCAGCCTTCGGTTGGCGGGCTGAGCTGAGACAAATGAGTTCCTATTAAAAAAAGTGCACTCCTCTTGGCTCTGAGACAAACGAACAAACCCTGTGTTGTTTGCCCACAGAGCTGAAGCAGGGGGCAGAAACTGCACTCTCCTGCTTGATCGGGTGCCAGACAAACACAAACAGGCTCCCGCTGCCATGACCTCATGCTTATCTGGAGAAAGGGGGCATGATGTTCGGCTACACTCAACCGACTACTACGTCCCACCACAATACCGCATTCCAGTCCGTTCTTTTCGTTTTGTTAAAGCTGACTCCTCATCTGTCAGGATGCCCCAGATCCCTGCACAGCCATCAGTCCTAATCTATTCCTTTCGTCCCTCTTGCAACACATCCTTGAGTAGAAAAACATTATAGATGGACAGCAACTTGCAACATTCCAGTACGTGAGACAACCTTTCTAGCATACATGTTGCCTGGGGACGTATTTTGACAGAGGCGTCCCCGGAGGAGCTATCCATCAGTTCTGGTGGCTTGTTAAATCAGGTCATGTTTCTGCGCGAAGGTTAAGATCACACAAATGACTGAAAAGGTTATTGCTGGAGAGAGCTGCCACAGGGCTGTTCTCCCAGACTGCACCGCTGTCTGCCAGTTGTCACGCCTCCAACTTTTCTGGCACGCTGCACGTCCTATTCAAACAGTTACGGCCCCAAAACTCTTACATGGACCTCTTGGCTTGGCCGTGCGTAAGGACTAAGTAGAAAATTTGCAAGATATTTGGCTTATCAATGTGCCAAACAACTCTGCCTTGAAGGGTATTCAGTGCTGCACTTGTTGAGGTTTGAGAGGGAAAATAAATGAAGGGACTACATAATACAAATTTCTTGAAAAAAAAAAAAAAAAAAAACAACTGTTGATGAGGAAGATGATGGATTGTTTTCTCTCTAAATAACAGTGTAAAACAATACTCATCACTTTGCCAGAAGTAATTATAGCACACAGTTAACACCAAGAACTTTTTCTGAGGGGGGCTTGATGCATAGTTGAATGCAATGAACTCGGGCTGCAATGTTTTATGTTTTCCAGCTTCGAAACGCAGCCAAACATCAGGTTTATTGTACAGACCTCAATGAGGACCAGATCCATGGAAAGGCAGTGTGGGAGAGTAGCAGAACGGTTTAAGATCACTCGCAACCTCTGTACAGACGATGAAAAAACAAAACAAAATAATAAAAAAAATAACCTGTAGCCTCTGGAACACATCCAGTCAAAGGGTCATAGGTCAGTATCTGATGTGGTTGTCTTGTGATCATTGTTGTCACCATCAGTTCAGGGTAGGGCAGGATAAAGTTAAGAAAAAGTTAATGTTGACTCATTAATATCCCATTTTGTTTTTCTGGTTAGCTCTCGTGTGCTTACACTTCTTCCATCTCTCTCCTTGGCTCTTACTTTCTCCTCCTTTCTAACAGCAATACTCATCTGACCATTACAATTGGTTGCTTGTAATTTTTCATTCAGTAAATACGGTTAATTCTGCCTTTGCACTTTGAGTCACTCTGGATAGAAGAATATCGACTAAATCTCTGTAATGCCAGACATTCAGCCACATGGGATCTTGGCCAACAGTTTTACACACAGCACCTAAGAGTGGTACAGTTCAGCATGTTGTAGAAATTAGCTGTGTATCTGAAAGCCAATGAGGCAACACGTCAGTCAGCTAGCTGCTGTTTGAGGTTTAGGATTTGGTTTACACTTGGACATTTTAATAACAGCAATATTAAGACATTTTAACGTCAGTTGCTGACTCTATGACCTCTTGTTCAGGTGAGTGGCAAACCCCAGGACCCCTGAATAATTTTCACTCCTCCAGTATTTTGAAACATTCCTTTGTGATTTACCTTGGAAATGGAATATTTCCCAACTGAACGTAAAAATGTAAATTAATATTGGTTAGTTTCCACCGTTGAGCATCCAGCTGTGTCTTAGCATGGCCAAGCCAAACAGCTGAGGAGCTACCGGGCCCAGGTGCACACCGGGGAGTTCCTGACAGAAACTCTTCCAGCAGTTCTGCTCTGCTGCATCCACCACAAGGTGCAGACAGAAACACTGTCTGGTTGTTAGATACAATAACACTGGATGAATCAACATGGTTTTATTCAACACCACAGCTAAGGCTGTAAAATACAAGGGGCAATTAATTATCTGCCAGGTATATATTTTAAGACTTTTATCCCTCTGCAAATTACGCTGCGGCCAAATGACGTAAAGGGGCAATAACTAACGAGACAATATGGCTGCTGGTCTCAGTTGTGTCTGTGGCTGCGAGGTAAGTGCTACTTGCAGACTGGTGTAGTTTTCAGCCTGACAGCCTGCAGTTATTTTGTGAGAGGGAGAGTGCTGCCCTTACACTCTCATCCTCTGGAGACAGTAATGAGACAAACAAACACCAAACACAACACAAATTAGCTTTGCCCTGTGACACACTACAGAAACAGACTGGCTAGAATGGCTGTGTTTTGTGACTGGATATGTATAAATGTGAGTCTGATAAACACACAGGAAAGGACGTCACACAGAGTTAGGTAGGGGCTTTATTCATTTAATTTATTAAGATGCTACATCGTCCAACCAAGTTGGGTTGTTTTTATACACCAGAGAGACTACTTGACTAGGAATATTAATCTTCTTCTCAGATAGACTTATTTATTTATATACATACAAAACAGTTGCCCAACTGCTTACATTGATCACTGTGATGGTCAGAGACTCCAGGATAGGTCAGTGTAGTGTTTACAACCAGGCCTTGATCAACTAGTATTTATAGATAATTCTTGCTAGGTGTTTAACCACACTTGGAGTACCAAACAGGTAGGGTTTACTATAACCAGATCATTTAAACAGGGGTAAGGTAAATTTTCAATCACAGAAAATTACATAAAATTTTCTAAATGTTTTAAAACACTTTCCTGCCCTATCATTGTATAAAACTTTGTGATCATTATTTTATCATCCTATGAGGCAAATCCCATCCACCTGGCACTCCAAGCAGGTTAAACAAAATGCTACAAATTATTTTTTAAGTACTATTTGACCCAGGTCTGATCACAACCCAAGATGGGACTGTAGCTCAGGTCTGCTCTGCCCTCCCTCTAAGCAGCAAGTCATCCTCAACCCAACAACTTTACAGAGATACAGTAGAAATACACGCTGCTATTTTTATTTCTTACCCTCCACTCCATTCAATACATGAAGATACGGTGGATTTTATTCATTTTTCTTTCAGTTATATATACTTCTCCCTCTCCCCATCCCTCACTCATCACAGGTAGATACAGTAGGATACAATATGCCCAGCTTCTCTGTCAGATAATGCTAAACTCCTCAGCTCTGAGCTGTCATCGGCAATTTTGTCTTTTCCTTAATATGCAAAATGTGAGATGAAACAATTTGAGAACATTTTTTTATTTTTGACAAAACCCTTGGCTCGAAAACAGTACAATGTCATTATGTGGTCCCTTAAGGATATAGCTAGGTTGTTACGTGTTTTTCCCCCTTGCTTGTAAAACGAAAAATGCAAACTAAAATGATGTCTATGTTGCAGGGAGTTCAAAGGAAAGACACCCTTTTAACCTTAAGTGCATTAAACTGAACACAACTTCAAATGCAGTGAGGATATAACGTTAATAATCAATGGATAAATGCAAAACAAACACCAAAACTGTACAAACTGCTGAACAAGGCAGCTTGAAACACTCAAATGATCTCAGACATACATTTGCCTTTACATAGCAGAATGTCAACAAATGTATGGCTCAGTAGGAAAATATGACAAAAGAAAAAGAGCAGGAAAAGACCAATGTCCCTTTCTTTAGGACACAGTCTGCAATTCCAACAGCAGTGTCGCACCTTGGTGTAGCTGAAGCTGTTGATGGAAACATAAAATCACTTGCCTCTACATGCATCTTCTGTCCATTTGTGCTCTCTTGCTATTTAACTACATATATTTCCTTCTTGGCCCGAGAATAACTTGCCCAAACAGGTCACAAGGCAAGGCTTATATCCAAAGAACATTTACATAAATGATCCGATCCTACCAATCTGGAGCTCATTTTAGTTAGCTGCAATATTCTTAAATGCTTGAATTTCAACAAGAAATTGTTAAAATCATAAAAATGCAATAAAACAAAACAGAGAGAGAAAAATCATAAAATTGAGTTGTGCAAACCTACAGCCAAAAAGACGTATTATTATCACAATGATAAAAGCAATTAAATTAGATTCAAAAGTCCAAATCCAACACTCTCTGTGGACGCATGCAATCAAGCATCTTCTCTGCCAACTGGGAAACTGGTGAGCAGTGAGTGACAAGGGAAGGGGATAAGGTAGTGTGGGTCACTTGAAAAAGGAAAAGATGGAAGAAAATACCTAGGGTATTGTGTGTGTTATATTGATCAAAGTTGTTCTCCAATCAAAGACAAGCCGGTCTATACAAAGCCTCTGATTGGAGGAGTCAGTTTGGTTGACAATAGCCCTGTGTGTAACCCCTACCCTCTCTCTGGTAAATCCCTTCCTTAAAGGGGGTTTAGCTGGAAGGAACACGGCAAACCTGGATATACTGTACAGTAGGGGGATTACATATACATATACATAGGCTCTGGCCTCCGTCACTTAGAAAAAAACAATACGCTAAAATGACATTCACACAATGCAAACTGACTCAATCGCACCACTACTACCTTGCTGGAGTTAGAAAATCCATTGGTCTAAATCACTAGCATTAACTCGTGTTTCCATAACCTCCCACCCTCAAAACTAGTCATCTGTATACATGAAACTTTGGGAAGAGGGCCAGAATGATTATGTAATGATTACATAGAGGCAAGACCTGTAACAGTTGGTTTGTTCATAAGATGAAGAATTCATTATTCTTTTTCTCATACATTTCCTTTGAAATTTTTACATAAATGAGACTGAATCAAAACTAGTACCACCCCCCACCCAGCTGATATGGCATTTCTGATCCAAAACCCCGGATCCCGTGTTTGTTTCATTCCCCACAAGCATGCTGCGGCCGACCAAACTGCACTGCCCTCTACAAGACCAACTTGCCCACGATGATGCCCACCACAAAGAAGAGCACGATGAGGGCCACCATGCGGGCGCTCAACCCCTCTTCTTTCACCACACCAACTGAGGAGGAGTGCTGAGATGACATCACGTTGCTCTTCCTCATCCGCAGACCATCATCCTCCTGAGATGGGGAGAGGGAGACAGAAAAATGATGAAAGGAGGCAAAGGAAGGGAGCAGGGTAAAAGAAATGAGAAAATGGATAAGAAGTCAGTCAGTCAGTGTGAGGAGACGAAGGGGTGTGGTAGTGGTACAAGAGTGAAATACAAAAAGGATAATTGAAGTGAAAGAGAAAAACAGACGGTCACATAAGATGAGGATAACACAGGGAGATGGTCAGTGTATCAATCAGTCAGTAGATAAGGCTGCATTCATTCATTAATTCAAAGAAATGGGATATGCTTAAATCTCCATTTGACCCAATCCCCTGAAGACTGCAAAAGGCGCCAGGCTTTCACACACTTCATTTCCCAGCAGCGGGTGGGGGGTGGGGGCTCTCTGTTAGTTTAATCTCAGCTGCAGGAGCGGCCAACACTCGTTCTGCCTCTGGCAACAACTTAAAGGGGAGGTGGTGGTGTTTTGGGGGGGTGGGGTGGGGGGGGACTCCTCTCACTTGGCTGTCTGTGATGTGCGTGTGTATATATATATATATGCACGTGTGTGCACGCTCATGTTTGTGTCTATGCATGACTCATCGCCAACCAACCCTTTAAAAGTACATTTTTAACCCTGCTTCAATGATCATTGTGATTGATGGCATATTCATTGATGGGCAAAACTGCCTTATGAATTTCGGACTCAGGGTCTGCCATTGATTATTTCAACCCAAAACCTCAATCTTGAGTTGACTGTCTCTATTCAAAGTTGGGGAGCAAAGGGGAGGAGGATACCACAAAATAATTTGGAAGTACCAGTTTTTGAGTCAACTTTCCATTTAATTAGCTTATCTTGATTGTGAATATGGTTTAATGCAAACATAGAAATGACTCTACATTCAGTGATGTTAGCTGCAAAATTTGATTAGATGTGGGGAGTTTTCTTCTTGCATGCATAAGAATTAGATTTCCCGACCTAAGACTCAGAGGTTGAACCATGTGTTAAAAGCTGCATCTTAAATGATATTGAGCACTGCTGTAAGGACGTATGACTTGTATCCAATACCTTCCCTAATTGTGTTCTGTATATGTGACCAAGCAGTGTCTTTTCTGCTGGTTTTCATCTTCGGTTTATTTTGTTTTGTTACTCATTTCATAAGACTTTTATAGACCGTTATGAATGTATCAAACTACACTTGTTGCACACCTTGTATTTCCTGTTTAACTATGGTGATACCTGCAATGCACCTTTTGGAACACTATCAAGTTGGAAAATCAAGTTAAAATGGAAAAAAGTAAAGAGCTGAGTCTCATCCTTGAGTCATCTCACCCACCCTTATTTGTTTGTTTTCTTCCCGTAGCCTCTGAGCCTCCATCTGCAGCCTCTTACACTCCTCCATGATCTTCTTCACCTCCCCGTCATCGAGGGTGGAGCTCATGGACTTCATAGACAGTGTGCAGGACTCCGACTTCAGCAGGCTGGGAGACACCATCTTGTTGGACTCCATGTCATGCTATCAGTGAGTTAGAGAGGGTCGAGTTATACAGGATGAGTGGACTGTTGCTGTTGATAAAATCGGCAATTCTGACCCAAGACCTGGCTGGCATAGATGCAGGACAGCTGCTGATATAAGCAGATATGCATATCCTAGATAGAGCGTACAACAACATGCATGTGCACACAGGCACACAAAAATACATACACAGTCATACATATGCACACAATCCCCAGCCTAGTGTCTCTATATTTGTGGGAGAGTTCACTGAGGGGTGCCCCTCGTAAGTGGATCAAGCTGGTCCCTGTCAGCAGTATCTCTGTCTGACGGACTCTGTAGTGTGTTGTACTGACGGGGAGCCATGTGAATATATCTCCCTGCTCAAAATGATTTCAAAACAACAACAGGCCATTCTTCCTCCTGCTGTTATAAAGCCTGCACACTTGGCTATCATGGCTAGATAATGTCTTCACAGCTGTGTGTGGCTTGGGAACAATCACAACAGTAACTATGACAAAATATTAAAGTTTCGGAAGAAAATCTGTGTGCTCAATTCCGTTTGAAAATTTACTTCACAAGCTTGAATTAATTATAAAGAATTTAAAATGTCCTGGGGTAATTATGGAAGAATACACCATAATCTTGAATACAGCATATTCTAGAGCTGTTGTGAAGGTAATATTAATAGTAGCTGTATTAGTAGAAATAGGGTTACACCCTAATCTTAGTAGTAGTTGTAACACAAATAACAATAGTAGCAGTAGGTGCCATAGTAGTAGGAGTAGTGAAAGTAGCATTAGTAGAAGTACTATGGTACCATCATTAATAGTATGAGTGATGTTCGTAATTAGAATAGTTGTAGATGTAGTAACACTTGACTTGTAGTGGTAGTATTAAGTAGCAGTATACTAGCTGGATGCTAGTCTTTACTAGATGGCTGTCAAGGTTTTTCTAGGTGGTTACTGGGATATACAAGGTTGTTGCTAGGGTCTTTTTAGGTGGCTGCCAAGGTGTTTGTTAAGGTGTACGAGATGAATGCTAGGATTTACTCCACTGTTGCAATGATGTTCATAGGTTGTTATGGGGTATACGAGGTGGTTATTAGGGTGTTACTAGATGGTTGCTAGGATGCTGCCAGATGGTTGCTTTGCTGGACTAGGCGGTTAACAGGGTGTTCCTTTCAGACCAGCACCCCTACGGCATTGCTGATAAAGCTTTCCCGTCAGAAGTCCAGAGTAAAACGCTAAGGGACTTATATTCATGGACTACCTTGCCTGATAGATCTGCATACTGTTTAGCTGACGAGTCAAACCACCTTAGATCAATAAAGTATATATTGTTGAACAGCTGCCTTACAGCCAAAACGCACCAGGCACAGATGCAGTGAGACACGGCTGCTGCAGCAGAATGTGTCCATTGTAATCAACTGAAGCTGCTACACTGACCAGAGAAGCTGTGTGCACCCTCTATTTTTGTGCGCTGGTGTATTTTTTTTTTTCATCTACGTGTTGCTATGCAGCCCTCCAAAACACAGCTGGCACAAAGCCCACACGCAACAAAGATGCAGTTGCAGGTAAAAAAAAAAAAAAAAAAAAAAACACCCTGCCCAGATGATGTGCTGTGTTGGTGCCTGGTACATTGTAAGGGTGGTATAAGAGTTAACGCATTGTTGCAGTAGAATGCTGTATAAAAAGCAAAAGAATAACTAGAATAGTGTGGACTGAGAGCTCACACGACCAGAGTGAGCTGTGACTCACTCCATTCCTGCAGAACTGAACAATCCACCACTGAGCTCTCTCGGGCAAAAAAGTTATCTTTAAAACTAAACTGCAAAAAAAAAAAAAAAAACAATAACAACAACAAATTCTCCCTTTTACTCCCAAATTTGTCATATTCAGTTTTCAATGTGTGCCACTATCCTTGTCACTGCTGTCCCATACTTTTGGTTTAGGGAGGATGCAGACTACCACATGTCACTGTGTCATGTCCAATAAACGTGTAGTTGCCAGCTGCTTCTTTTCACCTGACAGTCAGGAGGTTTAGTGGAAGAGTGTAGTGCATGCCTAGTTACCCCTTTCCCCTCCCCTCCCCTCCCCAAACCTCTGACCAAACAGTAGGAGCTACTAGTGCAGCAACAAGGACATCACCAGCTTCCCACCTGCAAACACAGCCAATTGCAGTCACAGGGACAGCCAAGTTGCAAGGCACCATTGCCAGGAAGCAAACCTTGGTTTCTGTGGTGGTGGACACCTGAGTGTCCCAAAGTGTCCCTAAGTGCACTGCTTAAATACTACCATATTATTACCAATTATGCCAAACATATTAAAACTTTGTGTTGACAGGTTTAATGGTTCATAAGAAGTGGTAGTAGTAGTAGTAGTGCAAAAATTTAGGTGTAGGAGTCAATAATGATGAACAAGTAAGTAAGAGTGCTGAGGTGACTTGCGGAAGCGAGCACACTAAGATGCATGTGAGAATGGAGTGGCACACTGAAGGGCAGTTGATGTGTGAGACGGAGGCTAGGGGAGTGAGCTGCAGAAAGCAGTGAAGAGAGACAGGAAGATCGAGAGCGACAGAGTAGACAACAAAGAGAGGGAGGGAGAGAAAGACAGAGAGAAAGAGACAGAGAGAAAAGAAGACTGAGATTGTGAGAGACAGGCAAGACAGAGAAGAGAGGAACTGAGTGACACAAGGATAGAGGGAGAGACACATGCAGCAGAGCAGTGAATATGTAGGGAGACAGAAACGGAAGAGAGAACAAGGAAAAAAATGAAGGAGGCAAAAAGAGGACGGGAGGAAGAGCATGTGCTTACCGTTTTCTCATTCTCCACTGGAAGCTCAAAAACACACCTCAGCTTGGAGTCCATTAGTTCCTCTGGTTTGGCTTCCTTCCACTGGACACAAAGGAACACAGATAAATTCAAATTCTGGTTTTGAGTACTGACCAGGGATGGATGATATGGACAAAAAATATTACAATATCTTTGATCAAATACTTGGATATCAATGTTGTAAGGATTACTTTTTGTGCTTTTATAAGATATTTACCCAAGATTTTTGATAAACAGTTATTAGTAATATAAAAATGATGACCAAGCAGGGAAATTATAGAACAGCTAGAACAGTCTGATAAGAAAAGTGAACCCCTTCACTGTTCTGCAGCCTGGAAAACCAAGACGACAACAATGTTATTATAACCAAAATCCCTGATGATACCTTGTCTCATATCACAATATCAATATAATATAAATATATCACTCAGGCAGCCCTACTACTGACACATTATTTCTGTATTCAGATGAGCCAACACAGAACATTTTAAAAATCTGAGAGAAATACACATCTAAATCTAAATCCAAATCAAAAGATTTTTAGTGTATTTATCTAGATACCATGATGCTAAAGGCCATTAGATGCTACAACTGATTAAGCATGCTCCAACTAAGAGAAAAAAATTGTTGGCAACAAACTTTGTTATCAATTAGTTGTAAGCAGGGATGGGTGTTAGGGCACTGTTATGATAACATATGCTCCTTAGCTTTTAAGAGATTCCCGGTGCTAATGTAGAGCTACTACATTACCCACAATTCATTAAACAAGTTCTGCCAACAAGAGAACTGTTAACATGGTGTGTCTGACAGCTGGATGGAGAAATTTTTCATTAATCGCGCTAGCATGATTTCAATCAGATATTTTATGTTTTTTAGGTATGAGGAGAGGAGTATCAGCTGTTTTTCCTGAAAATACGATATGTACACAGTCTTGTACCGTTCAAAGTTTTTCAATGTTTTTTTTTTTTTTTTTTTCAGAATCAGTTTATATACTGTCATGATCCATCTCATAGGGGATTTGCACAATTCAAACGGTAACATTCTTGAAATACAGATTCTTTTAAATGTCTAAGGGAAAAATTAATTGTAAATATATTTCCGGAACCTGGTTTCCAAAAGTGGGCATTAAGATTCCTGCTATATGGCATTACAGTCCTAAGGAATGACTAAATATATTGTAACTAATAGTAATTATTCCAATAAACATTTAAATTTATTGCTCCATTAATTTTTAAGTACAATAAACAAAAAGATTAAGCAGCACAATGACTGCATCTCTCTTCAAATAAAAAATACAGCACAATTCTTAAATGGCAGATGTTACTTTTATTTATTTAATTAATCACAGAATCCACTGGACACCTGAATCCTGACTCAGTGACAGGTGCATAGGTAAAATACAATGATTTCTTATTTCTTTTGCTCATTGTCATTTAATAATATACGTTTTAGTCATAGACCACGGTAAGGCATTGAATGCCTGAAGTCTAATAAACCTTTTAACAAAGTGATAAATAGCACAGGAGAACACAGTATCTCAAAAACGAGATACTGACAGGTGGTTAGGAGAGGCACTTTTCTCATTCTCATTCCTACAAAATGATCACAACAGAAATATTCCTCCTCATTAAAACTATCTTCAAAAGAGGGGACAGCTTAAGATCACTTGAGTTATCTTTCAGAACATGTTAGCACCAAAGAGGCTATTTAAGGGGTCAACTGAACTGGTCACACATACAGCAGCTCAAATGGGACTTCTGCTTTAAAGTTTTAAGTTTAGAGAAACAGTTTCAGGATTGCTGTCAGTTTGAACCCTGCCACAGCTGAGAAAATCTGGGCAGGGAAATGTAATTGATAATACTTTGTCTCAACAACCAAACCCTGAACCTAGAAGTGCTCTTAGTAAACATTCTTTTCTAACATTTTCATCAGGGCTGGTCTACTCCCATGGAGATCTGCTCTGTCCATTGTTCTTTGACTCTTCATCTCTTGTGAAACAGAAGAAACAACAACGCACAGAGATTTACCACCAGGAGGATAAATTCTCTTCACTGTAATCCAAGTATCCCACCTCTCAATCTGCTCTCAAGTGTTTCTCTAACCTCTGTCACAATCACAGACTTACTCAACAGCACACTAGGTTTCAAGCTCTGCCTCTGTTCAGGATCTCTTTTCTAACCATTGCTCAGGTCATGTGTGTATGTGTGTGTTGCAAAATCACACCAATTCTCATGACACTTGTCAGCATGTTGATGATAATTTACAACAGTACATTAGCCAATGACAGCAGGAATGAGTTTGAGACCACACACACTGCTATGACTAAACCAAGCTCATTGTGTTTTTATTGCTTTGTGTCAGCACTGTGACACAGGCCCTAATCCAGTCTGTGAGTTGCCAGTTTCCTTACAGTAAAATTGAGGTGTATTTTCTATCTTGGTAAGAAGAGGATTCATTGGAGTGTGTACTTGTGTGAGAGACTGTGTTCCTGATACTTAATAACTATTCTCATTAAAACACCTTGTATTAATAGACAACAGACGGACCAAACATGTTGGAGGAGGAATATAACTGTAAGACCATGTGGTACACTCACCACTCCTTCCATGTCGGTCATGTCAGGTGGTGCAAGCATGGACTGGACCATGAACTTGTGCTTGCTCTTCTCATTTGGGTCGTAATCGAATGGCTGCAGCATAACTGAAACACAAAAAGACGGGAATTGTCTGTGTATGAAGGGGAAAACTATCCTTTACTCCTAAGGGGATAACCTTGGCATATTTTCTCTCAATTTGTACTTTTTTGGTTTAAATTAAGCCCTTATGAAAAAATAAGTGCAAGAAGTAAAGTTTCGAAAGGCTATGTGAATATCACAGCAGAACTGTGTTCCTATAAGGGTACTCAGTGATACCAGAGTACGACAAGGTCACTATAAACTCACTTATCCTCCTTTTTGGTTATAGTGATCTCAGTTTTCTCACTTCTCATCAACCTCAAGGCCCAAGAATGATTATTAGGATCCTCATGAGAATGTGTCAGATGGGTATCTTGTTAGCATCATCCAAATCACGGCAGACAGGCAGGAACACAATTTGATTTGTGGGTGAAGCAAACCAATAAAGCTCTCTCCTCCCAAATACGAACACTTATGGTATGCCAGCGATTAGGCCCATACTTCACTTCGTCAGCAACTTTCCATCTCTTTTGCTTTTTTAACTCAGTGTTCCACTTCAACTCCTCGGATTAAAGAGGAATTAGTGAGTATCAAATACCCATATATTTGTCAAACAGTAAACTAGGGCCTCCACAGCTTCAAGGCTCTGGACTTGCCCCTGCTGCTTGGAAAAATGGTGGAGATGATTTATTTCCATGTTCATGTTTCCATGACAGCGAAACACTGATGGATCTACAAATACCCCGGGGGGTAATCTTTCTAGCAGCTTCCAACCCTGTTGTTTTTCATCTTAACATTACATATCGCTCTAACAAAAAGCAGGTGTGGGGTTGGAATACTACTTTAACCCGTCACCACATCAGTTCTCTCAGTCAGTGGCGTGTTATTTGATGTCATTCCAATGACTGAAAAGGTATTTTAAAGCTGTAACGATGATTTACAATGATCACTTTCTTATGTCAACGTCTAAGTTAAAGGGGTCTGGTAGTCCAGAGGGGATGAAAATGGCTATTGATGGGTAATCATTTTCTCCCTTCATTACTGTTTTTAAAAAGGAGTGGGGCTGGAATTCAAAGGCAAATGCTGACATCAATGCCAACTCTGTGTGCAATGCATGCGTGATTCTTTGGCTTTCATTAGAAACAAATGACCTCTTAATTTCAAAGCCAGTGTTGGTGTTCTCAGATGTGGCTACCAGGCCGGTTCTCATATATGGCACATGCCAATTCTCCCCAGAGTGGAAAACCTCAGAGTTGTAGTGCACCATTACAGCAATCAGGGCAGTTCAATATTGCAAACCAGAACCAGACGTCAGAAACAGATTGAGAACGTCCTGTTTCAGTCAGGCCCAATTTGCACGGCCATCCACCTTAGGTCCAAGGGGACAATACGGGATAATGGAGGCAGGAAAGCATGTAAGATCTTTGAGGAACACTGAATAGTGAAATAACCAAAGCCTCAGTCAGTTGGGGAAAAACATACCCGTAGTAGTGGGGGGGGGGGGGGGGGGGGGGGGGGGGGGGGGGGGGGGGGATGGTTAAATCCTCTTGATCTTCAGACTTTATATAGACCTTGACAAAAAGCTTTCTCTGCTAATGGCATGTTTAGTATTCTTACTTCACACTGGGTGATCATTCATAAAGTCATAGAGGCTAATTGCTGTCAACATGGTCAACCAGGATGGTAATCTGCATGTTCTCCTGCCTGCTTGTTACTGATGAATGGAACCATCACAGGGTGAAGGAGGGAAATAAAATAAATTTCCTTTCCTGCCACTAATTAATTGAGTCCATGAGAAAAGATGTTCACAACAGAATTAACTAATATCTACCTTCAACTGCTTATAGTGGTCCAACAATCGCTCCATTTCATTCATAATGACCAGGCAGAGGCAGAATAACTCTACTAATGGGCATTAAGGCGCATATAGGGAAATCACAATGGGCTGAGGTAAAATTCGCTTTAACAGTAACCTATTCACAAATCTTTTCACCAAAGAAGAGCTTATCGTTGTGCCCTCGCTGTCGGCCTTGTTCATTATTATTCATAAGGAAAACCTGGTCAAAGATCAGCAAACCAACTGGGACATTACAGGGTGGGAGTAGGAAAGAAAAGAGTTACCGACACATAGGAATGCAGGGAAACTCACCAAGACAAGCTATACCCATAAAAACTTATTTATATTCACCAGAGCTGATCTCAGACTCCTGATTGTGCTCTCTTGGGTCCAGATTATTCCATATAATTAAGTTGGAAAAAACTGACCTAATGACAGCAAACTTGTTCCAGGGTGGGAAATTACTAAGACTAAGAGTCACCAGCACTTACTCCACCACTCTTTGGCAGGAATCAACCACCTTTTAGTGCTCCAAATTTGTTCTAAGAATCTAGTTGGCAGGTAAAATAGTCAAAGTGGCTTGTGAATTTTTCAGCAGCCTGGCCAGGCTTGGGGACAGAAATGTTTTGTGAATATGGACCCAGATACTGGGTAATTATAACATATGACAGGAGAATCTCATTATAATGACGAGTTTCCAGTTCTGTCATAATGCAGGCACATAGGAAATCTATCCGATGGAAAGTATTGTTATGGTTTATCGGACTGGCCTGCAAATGAAGATAATTGCAACAAAATATTATTATTTTGCTTTCTACTTTCCTATGATATTGACATATCCTGAGAGCTTAACAAGCACTGTTGGGACAATAAAGAACCCCTGACATACTCCAGAAAGATCAATATTTGTTGACACGAGGATTTTGAGACATTAAGACCACGCATCTTTCTTTATATAGAGCCCCAGTCAAGTTCAGCAACGTTCCTGTGGTTGGGACTACATTTACCATTAATGTTTTGGCCAGGTTTAGCTTCAAAAGCACCATGTGTATCCTTAGCTAAGCCAGCGAATGACACCATCACGAATTTGCAGATATCTTGTGGCAGACCAGTGCCTTTTCCAACACAAGTAATGTTCAACATAGCTTTTGTGCTGCTTGTATACAACTGTAGGTCAGAAACCTGACTATAAACAAATGGAACTGTGTTCTCTTTAAGCTTATATGCAGTATTTTTGCACAAGTCAGGGTTTACCCTTAAAGTAACAAAGAATATCCAATTTCGATGCACACATCACCCACAAGACTGGAACCCATTAGCAAACTGGAGCTCTGCCTGTAAGCGGACTGGACAGAAAGAGGTTAAACATAAATTGTGACTACATTCTCAACACAGGTGTCTATCCTTACAGGACTCAAACATGTGACCTTTCTCAGCCTAATGAGGGTGATAAATGATGGCAGCTAACAGACTGGACTGCGCTGTTTTGTCGCCTACTATTGACTGCTGTCCCTAGTGACACAGTGTGGAGGCAGTGACACCAGATCTGGTTAAGTTGTAAAACGAGTCTGTGACTGTAAATGGCAGAAGTTGTGTAGTCTGGAAATACTAGCTCATACCTGTCTCCCTCAAAGAGCACGACTGCGGATGAGGCCTGCCAGGAAGGAGGACTGGGTGAGAGCAGGGGGGTATACTGGGAAGGAGTGGCAGGAAGTCAGGAGGCATGACAGGAAAAATGTGTGTGTGTGGAAGTCAGTGTCAGGATTAACTTCCTTACAATATGTCATCCTCACAGACTGCTGTTTTTTTTTTTTTTTTTTTTTTTTTTTTTTTTTAAATCAAGATGAAAACAAGAGATTCTCCTCACAAGGTCTTGAAGAATCGACCACAGGCTACTTAACAAAGACCCCCCTCCTGTTCCTCTATTCATTACCTGAGACGTTGATTGAGGTGCCTGCATCGATGATACCGCTGTTTGGCCGGACACAGTACCGGCGTGGTGCTGTCGTCTTCACCTTGAAACACACATTCCTGTCTGTAGGGTTGGAGAGCTTGAGAGTTGTGGTGACCACATCTGAGAACGGACCTGAGAATGTAAAAGGAAGGCAATAAATGTAATTTTGTTTGAATTTCGGTAGTTCAGAAAAAACACTTTCAATTTCTTTGAGAAAATGTGCTATTTCAAAATTATATTATGAATCGGATTTATGAGCCCTGCGGCCTTGAAACCCTCTCACCAGGTATAAGCCTAGTGCTACACAAACTTAGTGTAAAACAGAGGGAAAAAAAACCTTTTTCAAATTTTTCAAATAAATCTCAGGTAACTCAATATTTTAACAGCTCAAATTGTGGGCTTTCATCAGTCTGTCACAATAAATTTAGCAAATCACAAGTTGGAATATTCAGAATAGTTATGCTTATTTAATTGCACAGCAATATTACAAGATTACCATAGCAAAACTAGACTACCTAAACATAAAATAAACAGTGACAAAACACAGTTGTATGAAACAAAAGTGAACAGAATTCATTTTAATTTGGATGTTAACCAAAAATGCTTCTCAGGGTTATGTTAGTGCACAAATACACCAATTATCAATAAAATTTTGAGAAAGTCAAATGAGTGTACACAGATAGCTTGAGTGTGAAACTATCACTGGCATACAGACTGAGTACATAGCTCTTGAGAGCTGTGCAGTGAGAAAGTAAAGCACCAAGACATCACAAGACATCGAAATGCAAATCCATCATAAGCTGCTGCAGAAGCACTAAGTTTGAGAAAAAACACTGACAAGAGTTAAAAAGAAGAAAAAAATTCTTCCCTCCGGGTTTACATAAGATCAAAGAAATAGGAAAGATTTCAAACATCATGTCTTAATAGTGATTTATAAGGAAAAGGGTAGACTGCGGGGCTTTGTTTTTGTTTTTAGTAAAGTTCATCCACAGAGAATTTGCACTGGTGTGACAATTTAAACATTGCAGCGTAATGTATTGTATGTTTAAACAACATACAGATTTTTGACTGAATGTTGTTCTAAAGATACACAGTTTCAACCTATTATATTTCTCATGTTAAATCCAATATATTACAAAGTCTCAATGATTACATTGCAATCATTACATTTTCAGCATCACAATACCTCCATCATGGCTTATGCATCACAGCATCTATTACACTGTGAGTTTAAGTAGTTAGGATGCTTACTAAACTGTAAGACAACCTTTTTATGTCTGGACCAGCATCACTTGCTAAATTACTGATCACTTTGAGAAACTGATGTCTTTTTGTTCCCTTTTTCAACAGCAAATATTTTATCACTTCACCAAAACCTTGAGACAGTGAACTGCTAAAACACAACCAAAAATTACAAGCTACTCTTTCTCCACCAATATCAGCAGAGCAGATGATGCAGTTAGGCCTTAACTAATTTTAGCTAGCATTGTTGATGCAGACCATATCTCTGAGGCTTTCAGAGGGCCAGATGCATTAACTTCTAAGCAGCACAGATTCGTCAATAATGCAATAAAACCTCAAAACAAAAGCCACAGCAATAGAGCACAGTGCCAACTCCGATAGGTGAACTAAGGTTAAGTGGGTTATCCATCCAGTTGCAGGACTAGATTTTCAATGATTTTTTTATGGGCCAAGTTAGCATGCTAACTTTTTTTGCGTTCATGCTCAAAAAATATTGCACTGTTGACGCATCATTGGGTTTTGTTCTTCCATGAACTGCTTGTATTTTAATTTTCAAATCAGTGTCGCTGATTTTTAATCTGATCTACACCTTTCATTCCAACACCTAAACAAGACTACATGTTGACACCATTTGCCATCTGGAATGCTTTGAATCACAGTTGAGTACAGCTATATAAAATGTGTTTCTGATAATTGCTTTTAGTCTGAAATTGTAGTGCTGTCGAGGTAATGCTCAACCTCGGGTAACATCTCAGATGGAAGTTGTGGAGAAATTGAGGACAAGAAGGGGGTGGGGGGGGGCAGAATAACCAGCAAGTCTCTTTCTCTACTTTGCTATGTCAAATCACTCCACTTACCCCTGCTATTTATGTCGGTGCTTGAGAGCAGGGGTTTTCAAACTTTTCTAAGACAATTACTGCCAGACTTTAACTTGAAAGACAGATACATTAGAATATGTTGTCAAGGAACCACTTTTGATAATATCAGTTATTTGTAGTGGTTAAACACAAAATGGTTAATCACTTCCTAAATGTGGGGAGATAACAAAAGGGATAGTTAAGTATGTGATAAGTAAATTTGACTTACTCTTTATTTTGCTGGAAATCCCTTGAAGTCCCCTCAAGGACTGAGGAGGGGATGAACTCAAATCTGAGAGCTATTAGAGGGCATGAGGACTTAGTGCGAATGACTAATCACCTGCATCTTAACTCAAGGGAGGGTGAATGAGCCAAAAAATTTGGCACTGGCAAAACTTTAATATGATAAGAGACTGAATTCCAGACATCTTTCAGGTAGACACTGACGTGGGCTTGCTGTCTGGTCAGTCCTGGGAAAAATGAAGTAATGTTTCTGGTCTACCAATTTGTCACTAGGTTTTATGTCTTTGCCTTCCTGCTCTGCCACTGGCCCACTCTCCCCTCTGTTGTGTTTCTTCTGACCACTCAGACTGGACACCACCTCAGAGATAGTCAGAGAGATGAATGGAGTTGACATGGCAGTTAGGTAGTTCTTATTATCAAGTGCAAATAAAAAGGTGGTTACTTTCATTGTGGAAGCAATGATTTCCAAAATATTACAATGATGAATTAATCTTGGAATGTAATGCTTGTTATAGCAAACACACACTCAGTGCTAACTACAAGAGTTGAGAGTACCTTGCAATTTTTTGCAAAGCAGAAAGCTGACACCTCACATCAGGTCCCATTAATGCAAGATGGATGAATGACTGGAATTAATTGAATTTCCCCTCTGGTTTGTGCTTTTTTCCTCCATGTTGCTGCTGATTACATTAACCAAGAAGCTTCAGCTGGCAATGAGGTCCCATACATAAACAGGTAGGTAGGCAAGTCTACCAATGCCTATGAATTGGCAGGCCAAGTTGTTATAAAGTCCACACTGTAATGCACATTATAGTGATGAAGGAGGCCTACTTACATGTTTATTGCCTTTTTGTGCATTTCTGCATGGTGGGATAGTGAAAATATTCTTATGGGAGGTACAAGTCTGACCAACTGACCCAACGAATTAGATGTATTAAACCCTGTAATTATTACTCAATTTTTAATCATGCATGTAGGCAAAACTTATGGAAAGTAGCAACCTTACAGAGGTATATTAAACCCAAAAGTCAGGCAGGGAAGCACTGACTTGGTGAAAACCATTTGAGAAAATTCAAAAGGTAGCTTAAGCAGGGCAAGCTACTTGACACTGAGCAACAACAGAGCTATTTAGGGACTATACTGTATCAGTTCCACTGACACCCCAAACAAGCATTAAACATTACATAGTGGCTGCTGAAGAATAAATTAGGTTCAAGGACCATGCCAGTGTTTTTGCATGTTCAGGTCTAACCAATTTACTACACAACACACATGCCTTACATTACTATTGACCATTTATCAAAGCATGCCATACTATTTAGATGCTTTACTCTTTTTCCTTAGTGAAACATTCAGGTGGTACACCTGCCTTGAAATTCTATGATGAAAATTCCAGATTACATTCATGCTTGAGTTTAGATGTATCAGACATTTGAATTTATTTCATAAAACAATGTTTCCTTCAGGGACTATTTTCTGGGGAAAATGTACTATTAAAACTGTTGTGTGAGTTTTCACATGGTATAGAGAGGAATAGTATTTTCACATACTATCAGTAAATCGGAAAACCAAATGTCATTTTTGGTAGTTAGCCAGACTATGATAACATTTTCAAGCCAGAAGAGACAAAATCCATGATCATCCTTTTCAAGATGCCCATGTTTGCTGATCGTTTGTCTTCTGGGTTATATTTTTTGGCCAAACAGCACATGAGGACACAAGTAAGCCTGGGTGGGATGTTCACTCTGGTGGATTATCTGTCTCCAGCAAGTTTGTCTCTGGAAGTTGATTTTTATTTCATACTGAAATGAAATCCTGAAAACCGCCTGTATGGTAGAAAAAAAAATCAAACACTTAAAAAAGTACAGTATTCTTTGGAAAGTGGTCAGTAGTAATGTAAAGTATATGTGAACTGTGGTAAATGAGCTACAAAAAGCAAAAACAAGAGTACTATTGGTTGTAATCTAGAAAATGACAAGATCTAAAGGTGAGGTATTCATGAAAATTTAAGATGTAAATTAGTCATCAAATTAAATAACACCAGCCCACCAAAGTTGCTAGTATAGAGAGGAAAAAAGTTTACTTTTGAGGGACAGAGAGGGACTTCAGAATTAGCACATACAACAGATTCTAGATAAGGTTTCACCTCAGCAAACATCAGAGCAACTGACACTTCCCTTCCCTGGTGAGCAAAGACAGAGAGGAAATTCAGACCCTCACAAGCTTGGCTCAGCATCTAAGGGGTTTCAATGAAAGGGACTCATGCCACTGACTACTGTACACCTGATCTACAACTTCCTGAAAGTACCTCGGGATACTGTCCAACTCACGGAAACCACAAGCAAAGTTAAATAGTATTCTGAAGGGCTGATATTTGAGGCAGGCCTCTTTCAAGGGTATGGTTTTATAAATAGAAGATCAAGAGTGGGGAGCTGGGTGTGTTTTCAAGTATTGGTTAACATTAGTGTTGACAATGAAGAAAAATAATTAAAGATGAAAATCCCTTCCGTCACTTTTGAGAATCTGGTCCAATGCTGGTCTCAGCCTAGGTATAGCCAAACAGATCTCTGCTATATTGCATGCATTCTCACACTGCATGCCTACTCATTAGCAGAGGCCTGAGTGGCCACATGTGATTTGAGGTATCATTCAAGATACTGAACAAGGCACAGCTTTTCTTCTGTCCACTTAACATCCATGAATGAATACATCTGTCTGATACAGCAATGTGGTGCTGGAAACTTACACGCCTAAAGCAAATCCTGCTTCAACTGTTCAGACACTTAGTTACAGTCTATGGTACAGAAATAGGTGTCTCACTAAAAGCAACTGAGTTGCACCAAATGCAATTAAACTATGACATTATCGTAAATTACATAAGACGAGTTATCTAATGAGACATACAACTAAAGCTTTGTTGTAGCTGCAACAGATTTATGGCAGGTCTTACAGTTTTATTTTTCTTCGTTCCTCCTCCTGTCTGCAGTCATTTACATTAATAACACCTCTGTATTCTGTTGCAAATGGACACAACAAGCATATGTGTTTGTATAATATTATTCGGGCCAAACACAACGTCATATGTTGCAGTTTTTCAATAACGTTAAGCCAAGTGCTTTACTGAAATGGCCAGTTGCTTTACTCAAATGCTTATTAACATCTATAAAACCTACATGATGACGATGGCGGTCATGATGATGGCATATGAAACATACTAAAAAGCAAAGGCTGCCTTGTTATCCGGTTGTGGCTGCAGTCAATTTATTAAATGAATGCTGGCTAGCCAACAGAGCGAAGCAGCCAATCAAGAGAGCTAGCTAATGTTAGCTAGCTAACATTGGACCTGTTGTTGCAGCTTGTGCGTACAAAAAGGTTAGCCGTTTGGGAGCTACATTTTATTACGGCGTATTTATTATATTGGCCTTTGTAGCTACTGCGGAGTATTCTTTTATGCCTTTCGTTTGCACGCTGCTTAGTGGCAGCTGCTGCAGCAGAAATGTCTGCAGGGCCTGGCTATCGTTAGCTTAGCCACTGCAAGCTAATCCAGCTAACTACCTAGCTGCCAAGCTAGCAGCTGACCTGTTGTCCTTTAATATACTGCTTATTCTTTTCAGGCGGAGGTTATGCTTCTGGGATACATACTGCAGCTTCTCCCCGACTTGGTTACCGTAACATTTGTCTGTACCCCCCACCCTGTTGGCAGCAAGAGCCCTCCCCCCCCCTCACGTCAAAGCCGGGCCCTCCCCTCTTACCTCGAAATTTCAGTTCGTGCTGAGGCTCCAAGAGCAGAACCTGTTCTGGCCTGGCCATATCCCAACAGTTCGAGTAGGGTTATCGCAATGCAGCCGGTTTCTGTAAGGTACCCTTTGTAATGATGTCGTGGAGTATAGCAGCGTCTAGAGTTGTTTTTTATGATAATTAGCTATGGATATCCTGGCCCCCCGGTCACTGGTGCTACTCGAGCTACTAACGGCTGTTGTGATGCAGCAGGAAGGGAATGAGAGAGAGGCTGGTGACGTCACTGCCTCTGCATAGCCACTCAGCGGGGAGGGTGAATGGCTGATGATGCTCGGGGTGCATCTAGGGCTGGTATAGGGCCATCAAGACAAGGAAACCTTAGCCCGGCAGATGGATGTCCCAAGAGTATGCAGGTTTTCATTACACTACAGCAGCTGATTTCACCTACAGACCTTTTTAACTGCTGCCATTTTTGACATAATAGCAGGGCAAGCACAGGTGTTACTAGTGACATTAAGTAAGGTATTGTTCCATTTAAGTGTACCACTAATTAATGTCAGCAGTAATGCCTGTCATTCATGTCAAAAAGGCTACTCTGAAAAAGGTCTGTTACTCCTACCTTATTTGGTGAAATGAGTGTCTAGAATAACAGCTTGCATATGAACCACAAGGTGCATCACTAATCTTCCTTGACTGTTGTGTTATGTCTTGTGCAGTAACATGAATGCATGGAGTAGTATGACATTATAGTAATTACATAAAATGAGACATAAATAAAAATTCTCCCGTACTGTCATTCAAGATGGGAAACAGCTCAATGGCTTTATTTGCAAAATTATTAAGTGCTAACTATATTCAAGTCTGATGGCATGCCATCAGACTTGAAAAAGTACTTGGATGCTATGTGCCTGTCAGGGGACTTGTCAGACATACACTAAGCTTAAGAAAGTTTGCTTGAGTTCACATATTCTCACACTGAGATGTTATGTTTTGGCACTCGACTAGTGCTCATTCACAACACTGATGAATTCTGACTTGTATTACTCAGTGCAACACTGATACCTTAATAAACATGAACAAAGCTATGTACATAATTATTGAAAGTATATTATTGTACATCCATATTTTTAAAATCTCTCATTACTTAATGAGAATAAAACATGAATAAATACTCCTGCATTGGCTCACTTTAATAAACATACAACCCTGTTGGCTGTTTGAGTATGAACTTGGAGTTGAGAAGTTGTCAAACCAATGTTCTGCCCCCTCAGCACTATTCAAAGTGCAGTGAGAAGCCCTCTCCCAGTCAAACACATATCTCAAGTGTCGTATTTATATATATAGCCAGGGGGCTGGTTGCCAGTGGAGCAACATAACCAATTACTGACAACACTGTCACTGTATCCCCCAGAGCAAGTTATTACACACACACACACACACACACACACACACACACACACACACACACACACACACACACACACACACACACACACACACACACACACACACACCACCTGCCCATCACAAAAGAGAAACAGTTCACACACAGGCATACAGAGGCTGCATGTAGGACATTGTCTGTCTGTCTGTCTGTCTGTCTGTCTCTCTTATACTTACACACACACACACACACACACACACACACACAGAGAGAGAGGCCACCAGAGATTTTGGGCCTCATGAAAGGTTATCACTTTGGGCTCCACCACCCACAAGCCTATATTGTACAACCAGAACCCAATCAACCTCTTCAAAGCATCAAATGGCCCTACCTTGGTTTGCTGCTCTCTTGTAGTACCAATACCTAATATCCAAAATTTACTGTCAATGAGCTACATGAGATGAGATACAAAACTATCTTATACCAAAAAAACTTGAATCAGCATCAGCTCTCTAGGTGAAAAAAGCATACAAAGTATTGCAAACATAAATACAAAGTATAGGCTATATAAAAGTATAAACACAGCGGTAGTCTTCCACATAATATGCTGTCACAACTTATTCTCCAGCATCCTATCTCTGGCTTTGCCCTTTCCTTTCGTCCCACTCTTCTCTGTCTCTGTGCTCCTCTCTTCACATGTTCCCTCCTCATCATCCAGCTGCTCCTACTGTCTCTCACTGTTTCCTCCACTTCCGCACTCCTCTCTGTATCCTCTTCAACTTCATAACCTAAAGAGGGTCTTGATTCTATGGATGAGACACATCCAATGTTATACCATTTATCATCACATCATCTTCATTTCAGTTATAACCGGTACATACCAGATTTAATGAGAATGAGTGACTGACTTTAAGTTTTGACAGTAGTATTAAAATCACTATAACATTAACACTGACTTGTCTCTTTAACAAACTCCATCCATTCATTCATAATAAAAAAAAAAAAAAAAAAAAAAAAAACAGTGCCCACGGACACGTTGCTGTAACCAGAGTATAGTAAAAGTAGGCTGACTGCCTGATATTGTGCTCTGCTCACCTTTTTCAGGAAGTTGTCCTGGTTCACTGCGTTCAGTGGGGGACACTCCTGCAGAGGATGCTGCATTTGCTGGATCTGGCATGAGGACAACTAATTTAGCACAAATAGCTTAAATATCACAGGCTGGTTGTAGCCTGTTGATTAAATTCTGGTTAGCAAAATGGAAACACTCACAGACTGTTCTATTGTGAAGGCAATGTTAAACAGGCAAGCATTTTCAACATGGAAATAAATAATGTTAGCAGGTAACTTCCAACTAACAGGTTTACTCACAGAACTTGAATGGATTCCAAATGGCTTCACTTCAAGCTCTGTGGGTTTAACTTTGCACTCTTCAGGGACTAATAACCTACCTGTCTTTTGGAAAAACTGTGTGACATACTGCCGTCCCCCCTTCTCTCTCTCTTCTCTCTCTTGTTCTGCTTTTCTTTTTTGATATCCTGATTTTGTTGTAAACATCCTGCTGTGTTGTGCTGGCACTCACTTCACCTCGCCCGCCACACTGTCAAGTAATTACATTCATGCAACATGCGAAGGGGCAGGATCCAACCATTGCATGTTAAAAGGGGTGGGTGTGGGGGTCATTTATGAACATCATGTCACTCCATTGTTAGTACAGTACCTCATTAGCCTACTGCAGATTCAGTTACTATGTTTTTTTATATGGCAAAAGACACGAAAAGGCATTCATTTTATACTACTGTCTGAATACTGTCTGAAGGCCCCTGTCAGTCGTGGGCCCACGAATCATCAAGTCCCTGCACATTCACAAAGACTGAAATCATATTCATGTTTTTTTTTTTTATTAGTAAACAGGTTGACAATTCCCTTTTTACACATTCAGAAATACACTGCCAACAAGTGTTTTTAGGCATTTTGTTTACAATCAATATGAGACATAATAAAAAGCTAAATATGACAACTACAGTGCTGAGTACTGCAACTGCAAAAGGTGTACAATAGTCTATTGTGATCTTACATCTGACTAAAGTAGAATATAGTAATTGATTTGTGTGCAAGTTGATGGTATTTGTATACAGTGAAAAATATAACATAGGTTCATCACATTCCTAGGGCCAGCCCAAGACTATTGGTATTTTTCCACATTGTTAATGCAAAACTGCCACACAATTTCTAGCTACGCCTCCTGTTTCAAAATAAGGTAAATAATCTAGTCACAAACCAGTCATGATTATTAACTTCAAGCCATTTTTTAAGTAATTATGTGGTATTCCACTTTCAATCGTTATATTACACCAACAATAAAAATGGTTAATGATGCATGGCGTAGTAAAATGGCTTTGACATTATTTGGCACCATGGTTTGCATGGCAATAAGAACTGAGCACACAGTCGTAATGTAAAATAACAAGATGGGGCATTAAGAATTCTGACACCATTACAAGATTGTTTCATCATGTCATTTTTCACAGATAATAACAGGCTGCTGACAGAATGTTAGTTACACGGGCCAATTAATACAAATAGTTGGTCAAAGTGCAGTTTTTCAAAGTACCGGAGTCATTCCCTTTTTGATATAAAGCAATGCTCAAGCTTAAATGAATTGTAGGTATTTAACATAATGATGTAGTAAGGGGGTGACTTGCATGAACAGCAGCAGAGTGAAGCAAAATCATATCCACAGACATAAAGTTTTTATCTGGAATGCCACTCTGGCTTTCAAGGGAATTGTTTTACCCCATCACACTGCTTGTTTTGCCAACTATGAATGACTTAAAATGTCATAAAATCAAGCAGCTAAAAAATTAGGTCAATAAAGGCCTGTGTCTTTATAATATTAAAGTACTATCGCAACAACATATTACTGTAACTTATTTCTTAGGTTTTAGTCATAGTTTGCCATAGTTTTAGATCACATTTTAGCATTGTCGTAATGACCAATGTATTGCACTCTAAAAAAAAATCCTGAAGTAGGCAGCCTGGCTTAGTACAAAACTCATCAGTAACAGCTACATTTACATCATTTATCTAAAAAGAAAAGCACACTGTCTACCTTTAAACTGCAGAGACCCTGTCTAATTTAACCCTTATCTTTATTATTTTTTTTTTGTTTTTTGGCAAATTTAAAGAGAGGTGCTGTGGCAAAAACGGCTCAAGAGATCTTCATAGAACAGATTACTAACAAGTCTGTGAGGGTTTATAAATCAATTATGCTAACACAAAGTTCTAGAAAACACTACGGTACTATGACATATGGATCTCAGAATAAAAACGATTTTCCTGAATGTGAAAGGTGATGATAGGCCTCTTTCAATGCCGTACTGTAATCCAGGTCTTTTTTGTGTTTTTGTTTTTTTTTTTTAAGACAAAATGGAAGTTAGGCTTAATTGCTTGGAGCAGAGTGCTGACGAACAACTCGGGAGTGAGAGAAATGAAAGACAGAAACTGGTCCCCAGAGCAGAACACATGCAGCGTTTCAGAGAAGAATGGAGACCACAGTTCATTAGGGGGTCAGCATGTCAGCGCAGTGCCATGCCTGATTTTGCACACAACCTTTAAGCTTGCAGAGTAAAATCTGAGTTTCCCCTGAAAGAGGTTCTAGTTTCCAGATATCGCTCTTTTCATCATAGGCCAGGTAGTAAAACTATATTGAATGTGCAAGCCAGTGCTTATTATGGAAAAAAGAGAAAAGAAAGATGAAAATGTTTATGGGAGGATTAACGAATTTGGCAGGACCTCACAAAATCAGCCTCCCCTGTAAAACTGTTGTAAAATAACAGCAAGGGAATTCAGGACGGGCAGGCTCGCCAACATGACCGGTTAAACACAAACAGTTAAAATGAGATTAAAGTAGTAATAAAGCACAATTTATATTGTAAAACAACCGGTAGAATACTGTGGGCACAATGGGGCAGTTCATAAGCAGAATTTTGGCAATTCTGCCAAATGTTTTCGATGATTATAAGTGGAAACGTGGAACATGTGAGCAATTGGAACTGTTATCATGTAATACACTTGGAAACTGCCAGTGCTGTAAGTATTATCCAATTCTATCTAAAAGCACTACCACTACTCACAATGAAGCTTTTCTCATCAGGGAAATGAGAATTTGCAAGACTTTGTTACCAGCCTCAGTGACAAGTGACAGCCAAAATATCCTTATAAGCCTAACAGAGAGAAGCAAGACGCACATCACAGCTCTCTCCTTTGTGTAACAGGAAATCAATTCCAATACAGCTCACATCCATAAGAAGGTCCTGCACACCTATCATCTCTGCTTCTTCTTCTGCGTGGTCATAATTTGCCTTAGCAGACTTATTTGGTATTTGTCTTGAAAAATCATCTTCAACGGAAACAATGACCACACTATAAATTACTTAAATATGTGCATGAACCTTCTTTATCACAATAACTGTGACATATGTTTCCAAATGTCCTTCCAAAGTGCAAATAGAGATGGAGGGTGGTAACAAACACATATCATGTAAAGCGTCCAAACATAACCCCGTTCATCAAAACCTTACCATAAATTAGTGATTACAATGATTAATTGCTGAGCTGGATCCTTCAAGAAGCTGGAGAAGATTTCATTGTTTGATTTCCCGACAAATAAAACAAAGGGTAATAATTTAAGTATTACTTACTATTTAAAGCCTTTGGCGAGATTTGAACCCATATTAACCCATCTTTGGGTAGAACATAACGCAAGTATGAATGACTTCTGCACCTAGGAATCTGTGGCAGTAAATCTTGAGGTGGCTTTCTATCCAAACTAGGGCTAAATAGACAGGGCAGAGGCTGATGTCCACTGGAGCAGAACTATCTGTTTGTGCCTCTGAGGAAATGGGTTGTCTGTTCTTTGTGATATCAAGTAGCGATGAAGGGAAGTGGAATGCAGAACTTGATGATTCCTCAGGTCTGTTTCACATACACAACAAAGCGAACAAATGTGGGTAATGCAAGCATCTTTGTCCAACGTTGCGAGAAAAGGCATGATTTTCCTTCTTTCAGTATGTCGCCTTTTCATGGCAAAAAAATATGTGCAATGGCCATTAAAGTGGTAATGCTGCAACTTGGTCTCAGAGTTGGAGGTGTTTGGTGTTGGTTGAAGGTCTGTGGTAGCTGTAAGCTGAAGCAGGACAGGGACAGAGGGTGAGCAAGACTTGGGTCACGGGTCATGTAGGTAGTCACTGGATTTATCAGCAGCATGTCCTACGGGATTCTGAGGGCTGCCGTCCCAGTTTGAAACCCTTCCCTGCAGCTCCTCCTGCTGCATCTAGAACAGGGATGCGCTGACCTGCGAAGACACACACAAGTACACTGCAAACACTATAATTACATCAAGCAATCCTGTTCCGTGCAAGGGTTAAGGAAGGCAAATCACTACATCACTTGGTGCAATCATCCACCCCCATAATTTCTCACACCACTTCTATGCTGATGATACCCATTTCTTCCTATTGTTTCTGCCCGAACACTCCAAAATCTCAGCATGGTTCTTTTCATGCCATGCCGGCCACCTTTAGCTTAGCCTCTCTAAGACTGAGCTCCTTGTCATCCCAGCCAATCCCTCTATACCACAGCAGATCAATATCCAGCTTGAATCAACCAAACTCATGCCCACAAAGTCTGCCCGAAATTTGGGTGTTATGATTTATGACCAGCTAACCTTTAAGGTTCATATGGCCTTAGTTTCTTGGTCATGTCGATTTGCCCTGTACCACATCGAAAAGATTAGACCCTACTTGTCTAAGTATGCAGCACAACTCCTGGTATTGGCTCTCGTAATATCATGCATTGGTTACTGCAAATCCTTACTGGGAGGTCTTCCTGCATGCACAGATGATCCAGAACCTGGCAGTGCATGTTCTGGAAAACAGCACATCAATCTGCAGTTCGTATCCCTCTGCTGGATCCCTGCCTGCATCAAATTCAAAACCTTGAAGCTCACTTACAAAACAGCAACTAATACAGCTCCTGCCTACATGAACTCCCTCATTCAGGTCTATGCTCCCCACCGCTCATTCCATTTTGCCAATGAAAGACAGCAGGGCTGTAAGTTGCAAGCTAAGCTCTTGTCTCCTGTTTTTCCCCAGTGGTGGAACGAGTTACCAAACTCCATTCGATCCACATAATCCCTCTCAATTTTAAAGAACAACCTAAGAAGACCTGGCTCTTTCCTGAACACCTCCACAACTGATGGACTGAAAAAAAAAGAGAATGTGTTCTATGCATCGCCTCTGTGCACTGCCTGTTGGCACCTATGTCCTATTGGGACTATATGATGCTTTATGACACTTTATTGTGTTGTTCTCTCCTATTAACTCTCAGATGTATGCCGCTTTGGATAAAACTGTCTGATAAATGAAACACTGTTACTGTAGCAAAACAGATTAACACTGTACTCAGTATATCACAATATTACATGCCTCAATAGGGACCTGAGCATGCACAAGGAAATGGCACCAGATGCTTAAGGCACACACTCACTTATCTCTATAAACACCTCGTTGATGTTAATGGCATTCTTGGCACTGGTTTCTACAAAGATAGCATGGATAGAATCGGCATAGTCCTTGGCATCCTTCTCTGAGACTTCCCTGTGAACACAAGATGTATATCAAAATGATTATCCTGGAATATGGGCGGTTTTCCAATTTCATGGATGACATGACCATCAAATGTATTTCTACAGCTACCATCTGGAAGATTTCCCAATTTCATGGATGATCTCAGTACCAAAAGTATTCATGTATGTGAAGTTTTAGGGATTTTTTACAATTTTGTGGCTGATATAAGAACCAAAACAATTTGTACAACTGCTTCTCTCCTCAGGAGCAAGAACAAAGACATTGTAAGAGACTGTTCAGTCCAATTTGAAGAGCCACGGCATCCCAGCTGCAGTGCTACAGCCATAATGATGATCAAGTTTAACATCAAAGGCCAAATGAGGTGAGAGGCTATCAGTTGATATTCCTTGACAAGTTACATATAATATTAATCACTATCAAAGTCCAGGTTGCTCCTTGCCAAAAAGAGTTCACCTCAGCTCTGTATCAGTTCCAATTGGAATATCAAATAATATCATGACGCAAGAAGGTAACAGCCTTTCAAGCAAAAGTGAAAACTTTGTCAGCTAATTCTGAGTAATTACAGCAGTTTAAACTCCTCATCTAAAACAAATATCTAATCTCTGTCAAATGTATCCTGTTTCAAACTGCACTGAACATATATTTTATATATATATATAAATATTTCAGTCTTTTGAAGCCTTTTGAAGTCTCTATCAAACTTCTACTGCCAAATAAAACATAGCTGCATCTGGACAAGGTAATGAGACAATGGTTATAATAACTGGGGACATTATTATGAAGCAACACACTAAACCTGACAAAGCATTAGTCATATGCTCCACTGGCAGCTTACCTGGCATCTGATAGGTCACACTTGTTGCCAGCAATAGCTACCACTATGTTGGGAGGCCCGTGCTGGCGTAGCTCCTTCACCCAATTCTTCAGTGTTTGGAAAGACTCCTGATGATACAGTTAAGTGGCATGAAATATCGAATGACATGAGTAAATCAATAATCAAACAAAATTCAAATATTTCCTGTAGAAGATTATTACTCAACTGGATGGGAAATGAAGAAAGAGACAGGAAACAACACTGAGACTACATATTGAATACAGTGTTTGAGGACAAAAATTGGGGAAAACCATTATACGATACAAACACCGTACCTCTTTTGTGATGTCATAAACAATGATGGCTGCAGCTGAACCTCTGTAGTACATTGGCGCCAGAGCACGGAACTATGGGAAAACAGTCACAGATTGAGGATGAGAGGAACAATGGTGAGTAATGTCCTGTGGTCACTCTTCAAAGACAGGGGGATTTCCTCTGTACAGAGATGAGGCTTGCCTGCCTGAAGCTTCCACTGAGCTCTATCTCTGCTTAACCAGCCCCCCATATACTGACATTAGGAGATGACAGGTCTGCACGTAGCTTTGGTCTGTGCAAAACTGAACATGATGATCAGAGTAGGGACCAGTAATTTAACACATCAAAGACAATTTTAATAGAAAATCTCAACTCTAGATTTCATCCCAAATGTTTGTACTTGGACATGCATGGGAAAAAATGATTAGAAAAATAACATTACGTTATAACTGTAAGGTAATAAAATCTCCTCATTCCATAGACTCACTAAGTGTCTAGACTTCTGACAGACGATGTCTAATTCACCACAGAGGCAAAAACAGAGTATAGCGATTACATCACCGTGTGTTTCATTAGACTGGATATCGACTGAATTTAACACAGCGTAAAAGTAAGCAAAAAAGACACCAAGTACCATTTTATGAAACCAAAAGGCCCCATGTTCTGAGCCCATAAGCCAAGTGGCTTTCTTTTAAATGGAAGTATGGCAAGCCTTTCCACCAAGACCTCACACATGTGGTAGCCATCAGGAGAAAGATGAGCACAATGTGTCAAGAGCTGTTAGCGTTTTCATATTTATGGAGGACTATACATTTGGTCTTGACCCAATACATAACAAAGCCCTGCAAAATTAAATCAATCTGTGCAAAATTTCCAAATCTTTAATTGGGGGGGGGTTCTTATGTTTGCCAGGTCCTGGTATTTTTCTGGTAAAGTATTTTCCAATGCTTAGCGGGACCTGGCTTCAGCAATTAGCCGGCTGTCATAATATTTTAAAACAGTTTGATGGTGTTTTCACAATGAATGGGTTGAACCAAGTTTGAAGAGGCCGATGAGGGTGAGTCTAACTACAACACAAGTTTGAGTGTTCCAGTGTAACAGCATCTGAGCTGGCCGAACATCCAGGGCATTTTGTCAGCAGATAGGCCTTGAAGGACAACTCCATCATAACAAGGGATAGAGATAAAAAAACAGTCTTACCAATGCCTTTAAAGCCATTCAAGTCCTTATCCAGAGGTGGATATTAAGTCCACTGGATTTATTTCATTACATTCCATTTCAACTATTTTTTTCACTGTTCAACTGATGTGACAGGTGATACACATGCTGAGTATCATTTCTTAACATAAATACTGACAACAACTGATCTTGAAGCTGTAACTGTTTTATGCTTATATTTTTATCAGGGCTTCGGTGAAATTGAACTATATTTTTAGATCTGAAAGTCACAAAATGATTATTTTCCATTAGGAAGTCATACCTTTCAAGAATCTTTACACACCTTCCAACAAATGATACAAACAAATGAATTCTGCAGCGGGGCTTTCATATGCTTATTTGAGAGACTAATAGACTAATAATCACATGTGTCATGTATTAACTAATGAAATTAATCTCAAAAGAAACAATCCAAGTCTCAAAAAGACCTTCACTTGGAATGACCTGGCTGTTCCCGCCAATTCTATTTTCCTTTACAATAAGATGGAATAAACTATCCATCTTGGAGTGACACAGTTACCTCAGGAAAGCACACATTCCACATAATTATAGTTGTTACTGGCCCCAAGTCCGCCAAAGGGAATCCAACTCGGGATATTTGGCAGAGGCACTGAGGAGAATGCTGTCTGTCTCGCTGGGTAGCGCTGGGCTGCCATTCCTGTGTGGTCTCTCTCAGCCTTCACCCAAAGAGCATTCACAGCGAGGCCAGACCAGACATCTGGCCACACAGCAGCCCAGAAAGCAGCTCCAATGATGCCCAGCACGTGCTGATTAATTACTGAAACCATGTGTCTGGTGCTCAATGAAAAGCACCCTCCCATGCCAGGGGACGCAGAGGTCCCCTCGCCTTGTTTTCTATGAAGAGGGCTGGTCAGCTGGGAGGGCCTGGATGGACTGTTGACAGCGGGGCTGAGATGTACCCATGCAACCTCATATGGTTTAGAGATGTGGATTGTGGATTGTGGAAATCACAGAGCTCTTTTCCTGCCCCTGTCTCTCCCTCCATGTGCATTGGCTGGCTCTGCGTTCCCCTCTCTCAATTCAACAGGTTTTGATAGGCCAGAACTCCTCAGAGGTTAAAAAACGAGCCATGAAAGGCTTCAAAATACCACAGCAACTTTGTGAAAACACACACACACACACACACACAGACACACACACAGAGACACAGACACACACACACACACACACACACACACACACACACACACACACACACACACAGACATGGACACACAGCGTACCAAAAGAATGTTGCTACTTTTTCTCTCACAGATGTGAACCACTTGAGAGACTGAGAGGCCACATGGGAATGAAAATGAATTGTGGGAGTAAAAATGTGGAGAAAAGGAATAGAAAGTGAAAAAAGCATGAGTTACTGAAAAAAGAAGCAAAAGAGATGTTGCAAATGAGAAAGTGCAAAGTAAAGAAAAAGAGAAAAGGACACTTTGATATTGAGTGGCAGTGACTCTCAGATAAGACCCAGTAGCAGCAGGCACCAGTGGGCTGAGACAGCTTGGGTTTCATCCTCTCATCTTATCTTAAACGGAGCTTCACTTATGTCCCTTCAGGCTGCGATGCAGCCAAGTCCTGGGGGAACAGGACAAAAGACAAGCGGTGTTTTATCTCACCACTCGAACAGCGGACAGCAGCAGGGAAAAAGCAAGACAGCAGGGGATTGTGCATGGAGAAAAGGGAAGGGCAGGCACAGAAAAAGGGAACTAATGTAGATGGCTAAGGCAGAGAAATGTAGAATTCAGTGCATGAGGCTGAGTCAAAAGAGAAAGTTATTCCTTATGCTGCTGTTTGATCCTGGGTGTTTGCATACGTTCAAATGCTAATAAC
This sequence comes from Myripristis murdjan, assembly GCF_902150065.1. Classification (NCBI taxonomy): domain Eukaryota; kingdom Metazoa; phylum Chordata; class Actinopteri; order Holocentriformes; family Holocentridae; genus Myripristis; species Myripristis murdjan. The sequence continues at coordinate 13,898,974 of NC_043984.1, read as the reverse complement.
ATACCTAAACACATAGCCTTATCATATTTGATATATCACATATCGTCTGTCCTTCACCTTGCTACAAGGCACTTCAGATTTGGTGTCATATAACATCAGAGACAAACATCAGTGCAGATTACACACCAAGTGCCCCCTTAGCACTGCCTATCATGTCATGACCGCTGACAAACAACTCCTGGTGACAGTTCAAAGACGTATGCAGCATAAAATATGCATGGAGGTGCAACAATTGCACTCCTTTGAAGCGGCACACGATGCAAGTTAGTTTCTGTCTGAAAATGTATGTGTGTGGTGAGCAAGAAGGAGAGAGTGAGGTGTCAGCAGAGAGACAGATAGCGTGAAGGAAAGAGAGACTAAATAATAACAGACACATAGACACACTGGTGTTATCCAGTAGACTAAACAGACAGCTCTGCTTCATCTAGAGAATGAAAACCCATCACATGATGCATGCCATTTAAGCCATGGAAAATGGGCCTCCTGAAACAAGAGTGCTAAAAAGTGGGATACTGGTTGAGGGGCAGAGCTGCACCTATACAAAGGTAAATATTGCCCCCTATCAGAAATAATGAATTACTGCACAGGGTAGACTCTTTAACTCACGCTGGCTCAGTGAGTATCCATGAAGCTTTTTAATTTTTTCTGGAACCAAGTGTTAGGAATGTGTAGACGTTCAAGAGAGCCAAGCCAAACTACTCCAGTGACAATATCAAAACTGATGTGGTTTGGCTACACAAACCCAAAACACAGGTGAATCCTCTCAGGTTTTATTAATACAAGTCTATAAAAAAAAATGACAAGCCTTTTCCGCACTGGATATTACTAACCCGTTCCTGTCCTGCCGTGTCCCAGATCAGGAACTTGTGCAGCTCATTTTGGTATTGCACTGTCTTGGTCATGAAGGATGCCCTGGTGAAGAGAAATGCCTTCATTGCATAGGGTCACACTACAAAAAAGGAAACATGACTTCAACATGATCAGCGTTATCTCTGTATTCATTTAGCAGTGGGTTGCCTTGACAGCAGGGAAATTACCACCACTGCAAGAGAAAATGGGAATTTAATAAACATTGTAATGTATTCATACTATTATTTGAACTAATCCAACTGTAAGAGTAAGTAATGATTACATATTGTGATTAAAACAACATTTTTGGCACCAAACCTCAAGTAGAAATAAACTGTAGGCTGGACACACAAACAAGAGATATTTTGAAACTTTCAAACTGTCAAACTTCCATCCCATATAAAATTGGAAGATCAGAGGACTCTGGGAAAGTCACACCCCTTAACCTGGGTCATTAAATGTTTCAAAATATCTTGTAGCATGTGCTGCCTGTGGTAAACAATCATGACATCCCAACATGTGACACATTCCCCAACCAGGAGTGTAATAAGTAAGAATGGTTATACACCAGTGTTTCTAGTATGGAAGACAATAGGTACTTACCCAATTGTTGGATTTATATTTGGGTCAAAGCTGTCCTCTACAAATCTCCAAACAATACTTGACTTTCCAACGCCAGTGTCCTGAGGAGACGCAGTGAAGACAATGCTCACTAAACATGGTCATAAACAATAACTTTAAGTATTCAATCCTGTAATGAAATCATGAGAATGAACCTGCCTAGTGTTTCACTGACTGAAAAACACATTCTCTGGAAATATGCCTTGACACAATTGCCTCGTCTGTGGTTTCTTCTTCCTTCCCCTTCTTTTCTTAAACCTGTGACTCAGTTTAAGTTAAAAATGACAGAAGTAGTTAAGTTGAAGATGTCAAGCTTGACATTGTCTTAAGGGCTGGGACGATATGCTTATGTCCCGATTCGATACGATCACAATACTTGGGTGACAATTCAGTATGTGTTGTGATTCTGCAAGTATTGTGATTTAATGCGATTTTTGTGTTTTGAATTATCTTCTAGTTTGTGGATGTGAAGCTTTATGACGCTCTGATGATCTTGAGGGTCATAATGGGTCATTTTATACGGTGATGTCAAGTTCTAATAAATGGTCTCACTACAAGGAAATGACTACTACGGGGGCTAACATCATCACAAATGAATAAAACCGGGCTCACTGAATCCACAAGAGTCTCAGCTTTCCAAACCCAATTTATGCAACTCCTAGACTGTTTAGGCCCCAGTATGCAAAAATACACCAGTTTAGAATAGGCCAAAATAAAAAATAAATAAATAAATAAATAACACATTAGTACTGCATGCAAAAATTTCTTGATGCAGATATCTTGAGGTCAGAGGCACTGGAAATGACAGTTTCTCCCTTGTCAAAGATTTAGCTTACATCAAAAAAAAAAAAAAAAAAAAAAAAAAAAAAAATAAATTACTAGATGATTGTGAGGATCAGACATAAACAGATTACCCCAGAAGGGTATTGTGAGGCAAATACTGGAAAATGAACTTGTCTCCGTGGGATTTAATGCAGTCCAGACACGTATGAGGAACACATCTGTCCTAATAGGGTAACAACCTTCTTTGTGACTTCTTTCTTGTATAGTGAGTGTGAACTCATTACATTATGCCAGACGGTGATTTACATGAGTTAATCCTGACACTGTAAACAGTGGTCAGTCAGTATGGCATCATCGAAGAGCAATGTTGTAATGAGCTCAGCCATTTGATGCCACAGGTACAGTCAGGGCTGATACACACATCCAACAAATCACAGTGAACACGCCCGGCAAACCAAATCAATCCTGACTTACCCCAAGGAGACAAACTTTTAACTCTCTCAGCGCCATATCGATCCCCTTCCAAAAATATCAGTTTGTGGTGAACATTGACAGTTTCTCTTATTTGCTCCCTCTTGACTATTCTTCAGGTGGCCTGTGTTTACAAACAACTTCACTTCATCACGGTAAAAAGGCCGCCGCATGCACTTTTCGATGAGGCAACAGATCCCATCAGCGTCCAGACGTGTGGTGGCCTGTCCTGTTTACCATATTTTGATCAGAGTTCACAGCTAGCTGGCTAACATTTAGCTACCAACTTGCATCGTCTCCATCTTGAACCACAGTGCGTCGTCACGTGACCGATCCGGCTCTTTTTGTCTGGAGATAAGCAAAGCCAAGCGCCGGGGTTTATGCTTACTTTTACGAGATTTCCGCCTGTGTTGGTGAAAAAATTGTCGGAATTGATATTTAATAGACAAACGACCTATGTTTATCTGCACCAGGAAGTACTTTCAGGAAGTAGTTTGCTGCGTTGTTTGAGTGACAGCTGTGTGGTGGTGACAGCCCACACGGCAGCCCCGCAGAGCACAGCCGATAATCAAGATGGCAGGTAATGGCACTTCTCTATAATGCCCTCTTCCATACTTTGACAAAGTGTGTTTGCTTTTAAAAACAGCATTAAGCCTCTCGGGTTAACAGTGTTAGATTGCGGCGCCCACTTTGTTGCATTTGCTGTATTTCAAGCTAACTGCTACGGTGAGACAAGTCAAGCGAAAGGGCTGGACAGGCTGTGTTAGCTTGCATGCCAAGCTAGCTAGCTAACGAAAGCTTCTCGAGAGTAACGAAATCCTTGAATTTAAGGTGAAATTTGAATATATAAATACGTATGGTGTAAAGATAAGAATCCAGTTCACTGCTATCTTTTCTTAGTTTGTCGCCATTACACGAACCCAAGTGTGTGGAGCATCGAGCTGTTGTCACAGCTAAGGTTAGCGAGTTGACCGAGCCAGCGTTAGCCGACTTGCTAACGTCATTTTCAGCCATAAGCTGACCAAATCCTCCTCCAAACCATAACAAAGGGGGACGTTTCCTTTAGCCAATTTGCTCGCGGAACATTGCAAATTACCGTCCTTATTGCCACCCACACCAAAACTTAAAGCTGTATTCAGTGTCCCACTTTAAGATTGGGATGTTATTTAAATTTGTGGCACCGTCTCGTGCGTGTTCAGTTGTAAACACTGGCACCAGCCGTCCCACCATATACGATACCACGTTCAGAGCTATTGTTGCCACATATCTTATTTATCTTATTTACACACACAGACACACGAACTTACTGTATGTATGTATGTATGTGTATGTATATATATGTACATATATATATATATATGTGTGTGTGTGTGTGTGTGTGTGTGTGTGTGTGTGTGTGTGGTTTAAGTGATATTGGTCATCAAATGTTACCATGATGTCAAACCAGGATCCATAGAAACTGAAGTATTGATTAAAACAGGTTATGTGCCGTGCAGTCCTCAACTCAGAGTCAGATGTTTTAAGTCCACCTGGGTCTGACCTGTGTGTTGCGTCCAGGCAAAAGCTCTGGTCTTTTTTTTTTTTTTTTAACTAATTCATTCACACATGTCACTAGGCCTACATGGTCATGTTTATGTAAGACGTTTTACTGCCTCACAGTGATTAATCAGCCACACCACCACCAGTCTTGTTATTGTGGTTCGTGTTCATGTAGACTTTGTTCCCTCTCAATAATTAATTGTCAGCCCGTAAACCAGCCAGCCTGAACTCCTTTAATGTTGTAGGGGGGAGTGTTGTATAGCCTGACGGTATGTTGATTACATGTTTGCGACCATGGTTTTCCCCTCTTATTGGCTCATTCTTTCAGGTCTGTCTTTATACTTTGAAGATGGTCATGATGATTTGGATGACTGTGAGTATTCTAATTTTCTTATGCTTTTGTAAGATTGTCAAGAAAACTCTGTTAAAGCATATATGAACTGAATTATTCATTTCAAGCATTTGTGGAACTCTGTTTTCTTTCGTCCTAGTACTACTGCATGTGCACTTGAGAAAGTGTGATCTGTCTGGGGAACCCTGATTTCCCATGTCAAATTTCAAGCTGTCAACAACCCCCCACCCCCTCACGCCAACATTATGTTAGATGATTCCTTGAGCGTTTATGCCATGCTATTAATAGCTGTTATACAGACCATCACATCGCTGTTGTCTGCATTAACCAGGGTGATGAAACAGCATTCTTGCTCCCACTGTAAAGCTCACATGTATCCATGGTTTGGTAATTAAATGGAACATCCAGTTAGACCTTAGCCTTCTTGCTTTATTCACACATTATTCCTTACATTTAGCCTCGTTCACTCTGGTTAATATAGCTTTCTTTCTTCTCAGTATGCTCTTAAATTTTGTTTGCGTGTACCACTTATGCTCTTATCTATGATCATGCTTCCTGAGGTGTTTGCAGTCTGTGTGATTTTGAAATTGACTTCCTTCCCCATCCACAGTTGGATTTGATGACTATGGTTCAGAGTGCGATGGAATCCGCATCACAGCCTTCCTCGATGCGGGGCAAGATAATCTGACTCCTCTAGGGAGGCTAGAGAAGTATGCCTTCAGTGAGAATGTCTTCAACAGGTATGTAGAAGCCATTGTCAGGCTGCTGAGTGTTGCGCAAAATGCAAAATACCAGATAATAGGATGGTTTTGACTGGCACAGCAGGTTCTGCCACACAGAACAGTGTACTTTTTAGTTACCTGTTACCTCTATGCATACCTGTTCACTAGGCACATACCATACTTGGGCTAACGTTATAGTGCAGGAATGCTGCAAGTTTTCATGCACAGCTGTGGGTGGATGGTTTCAAAACATGGCATGAGCCTGGCTATAGCCATGCCAGTTTGCTATGCATTTAATTTCATGAACTGTTTGCCCATGATGATACATTTAATTTTATGTATGTGTGTTTTCTGATGTGGTTGTTTCAACTTTCTGCTTAGGGAAAGATGAAAGCCTGCCAGAGTTTTATTTGGGTTTTTCTTTTTTCAGTCCTCAGGGTGTGTTTTTTTGCTTAGTTTGAACATGGTGCCTCTGCAAATATTTAACACTGCTGCATTGCCCCCTCACAAACCCGTTTGGATCCTGTTTTCATGCTTTTCATGCACAGCTTGCAGGGTTCAAGCCCTCCTGTCATTTCCAAGTACATGTGCCTAATGTACTTGTCAGCTGTGGCAGTGCTGTGTTACGCAGTATGCACTTGTAGGTATTGGCAGGCAGGCGACTAACCTGAGGCCCTTGTTGCTTTCTAGGCAGATCGTGGCACGCGGCCTGCTTGATGTGCTTCGAGAGTTCAGTGACAATGAAAATGACTTTATCAGTGTCATGGAGACAGTTGCCAGAATGTCAGAAGATGGAGGTAGATGTTTTTTTTTGTCTGTTTATCTCATATCTCTTAGGATTTATTCCATTTTAACATGTATTTTCTGATTACAATTGGGGTTTCATGTTCTTTAATTACTGAAACCTACCCAGGGCTTAACACTGTTGAAAGAAACCTGGCAGTAGTGGTATTTACTCATTGTTTGTGTATGTAAAATGCTAATACCTTGACATATGTGCTCAGAGCCCACAGTGCGAGCCGAGCTGATGGAACAGGTCCCCAATATTGCCATGTTCTTACACGAAAGTCGGCCAAACTTCCCAGCAGCTTTTTCAAGATACTTGGTCCCTATTGTGGTTCGATATCTCACTGACCCAAATAATCAGGTGGGTTCTAAATAAGCACACTGTTCTAGCTTGAACATTCCTTGAACATTTAAAATTTAGAAACAACAGTCACAGCTGGTTAAATAGAGTTGCAAGCCATGCTTGATTGTTTCAGTTGAATTAATACAAGTTTATTTTAAAAGCAGTACTGGAATGTGTGTTTTCTGTTTGCTCATTGTAATGTTTTTGTTCCCTCAGCAACTCCATGAAGATGAAATTGATAGACTGATTAAGCTGATCCATGCCAACACATATTTTTTGTTTTTTATTTAAGGTGCGAAAGACCAGTCAGGCAGCCCTACTTGTCTTGCTGGAGCAGGGCCTCATCTCTAAAGCTGACATGGAGACCAAAGTTTGTCCGGTGTTGTTGGACCTCACAGAGCCCAGCAGTGACGACGACTACAAAATTGAAGCAGTTGCTGTAAGAATATCTCCTGTATTAGGAGTACAGTGTGTCTGAAAAGTACATTATACTAGACTAACCACATTAAAATAACAGAGTCAAAGTCTCAGTTGTTTCCACAGTTCTCAAATTAATGCAAACTCAGTGCAATGTGGCACAATGGGTTCCTTTACTTTCCTTTGATCAGTCAGTGGCTTTATCTAATCCAGTCACTGATCTGAAATGTATAATTACCTTTGATTATGGAACAAAGTTAGAGCCAACAGAGTGTTGTGTTTGAATTGCATTTATTTGAAATTGTCATCTTCCTATTGAACCAGTGAATTAAAAAAGTGATTTTGTTGAATAAATGAATAATTTAACTGTGCACAATTTAAAATTTAATGCAGTGACCTGCAGTTGAATGCAGTCATTATTAAATTTAGGTTTTAACTATGATTGTAAATCCAGCTTTTCAAATGCAGTTTTCTAAATTCAGATTTGGCTCCCTGAGACACACCTCTGGACACAACAGTGGAAGGCAGCAGCCTCTTTAAAGGCTGCATCAGTGGGCCAACGCTCTTCGCTTAGCCAAACACACACCTTATGGCACTTTGCTTGTTCATCTGTTTAACCAGCAGTCACATCTTATGCGCTCCACTTTGCAAAAAAAAAAAAAAAAGTTGCAAATTATGCCCTAGGTACCAATACTGGCTGTTCAAAGAAAGCTCCAAACAGTTTGCTGTCTTGCAGAGACCCACTGCCATTGTTAGTTACAAAATAAAAGACTGTTGAGCTTGAATTTATTTGCAGAATCTGAATTAGCAAACTGATTTTGAATTGTGGAGAAATTATATTGAAATTGTAGCTGTAAGATAAATTCAGTAACTGTCACATTGAGTTCCAAGCCACTGTTCAATTTAAATAATGCCAACACATTAAATTTTTGAATTAATTGATTCATTAAATTATTTATTGTCAGCGGTTATGTATGGACATAAGAAACCCAAAGTTATGCAATTTCAATAAAGTGTCTGCTGGAAGTAATCAGTCCCCATCTGTCCCACTCTTACAGATCATGTGTAAGCTGGTCACCATGCTGAGCAGAGACACAGTGGAGCATCTGTTACTGTTGCGCTTCTGTGAGCTATGCAGTGATGCCAGGCTCTTCCAAGTCCGCAAGGTAACCACCTCCATACTCTTTTCACCTTCTTCTCCACTTTTCAGTATCTGACTTTTAAGCCCCAACCCCCCCAAAAGAATAAGGGAGATACAGAATTTGAATTAATGAGATAAACCAGTTACATATTCTCTGTTTGAGACTGTCCTATAGAATTTGTGGGAAATGCAAATGAATTTAATCAAACAATTACTGAGTTAGGGTTTAATTATATTTAGGGTTTTACATAAGGACCCGGCAGTGCAGTATTCTGAGAGTGAACATTATTTCTGTTTTACGCATCAAGCCAGCCTACACTATGCTGTTGTTTTCTGTCTGGAATGTTAATTCCCTGGCGTAATTGGTGCCAGTTGGAGAGCAGTATTTAGGAGTAGCAAATATGGTCAAACTTTGTGGATTTTTGTTTTAGCTCTTGTTATTTGCAAGATTTTTATCCCTCTAACAGTTGTTGAAATTAATAGTTTTTCAGGCTTGGGCCCAAAATGATTAACTGTGGTGTTGCCCAGGGTGAAAGGCTCAATAAGATATACAAATCCTCATCATGTAGACCCACCAGATATACAGGATGCATTCTTGTTCTTTTTATTTAAGAAATGTATACCTACTTTTGAAACACCCTGGATGTTAGTAACCTGTTCTGGCATTTTCTTCATTATTTATGATACACTAAACAACTAAATCAGGTGTCACCAAACATGTCTTAGGGATGTCGCATCCCTGAGCTGAGCACTTGGTAGTAGTTAAATGAATCCAGTATCTGCCAATACAGAGTACCGATCCAATACTTTTGTCAATAATTCTTTTTTTCAACAATTAAACATCTGCGTGCTACAACACTCTAATGGATCTAAAATCAATAAAGCCAAACTCATTGAGCAGAGATGACCTTAAACTGTCGCATGCTAAAACAAATAGCTTACAGCATTGCTGCATCTGTCTTTAATAGTCTTTGTCATTGATACTTGTATGCTCAAAAACTATAAAAGTAAAAATCCTTTAAATTAGACCAATTTTGAAGGCAGCTGTGTTGTGGCCGCCTCTCGAAATTACAATTCAATTACAATTCACATTTAGCAGACACGTTTATCCAAAGTGAAGTACGTATGAGAATTTTATACACCATAAGCAAAGATGTATTCAGGAGAACAATGACATCAAGTGCCATAAATCTGGTTCTGGTTCACAGGACATAGGTGCTATAAGGCAGTGCAAAGGGGAGTAATGTATAGACTACATAAAGTGCACAGAGGAAGGAAGAAAGCATAGAGGCAGTTTTTTTTTCTTACAGGGGATTACACAATCCATTACGTGACAAGGTGTTTCCCAAACTGCTTGGTTTTTAGCCTTCTCTTAAAGATTGAGAGGGACTCTGCTAATGTGACTCACCTCTTTCCACACTGCCATAACGCTGGGTTCAGACAGAATGCAGAAGCACCACAAAGCCTATCTGCGTCCTTTCCGCACTGATGTTAACCAATTGGGCCGTTCAGACAGGACTCACTGTGGTGCAGATCGCTGTGGACAGCTTGTGATCCGAGGCGCCAGTTTTGGTGTCTAGTCTATTTTTTGTGTGTGTGTGTGAGTACTGCGAGCGAATTTCATAAGAAAACAGATTGTAGATGGTCAAACATGCATTCCCTGCTTGCTGGTACGTCTGATTTTCTTATGTCTCCCTCTGTTTTTGTGGGGTTTCATTTCCGCTGATTTTCTCCCACATTTTGATGACGTTTCAGAATCTGCCCATCAACTATTTGTTAGAAATAGTATCATCGCTGTTTCTGAACAGTGAACAGAATACAGTAGAATATACAGTTTGCATGGTTGTTATTTTCTGCTTGAGGCAAAACAGCTTAATTTCTAGAGCTACAATAACTAACAATAACTGAAATTCTTATAACTCGGTGTGAGACTAAGAAGTATGAAGGCTCAACCATGAAAATGTGTACTCGTTCCACACATTTGATAGTTGTGTCTAAACTGAGAGAGAGCTTAGAGAGGAGCGGAGGAATAGAGAGAGGACAGTGAGAGAATGACACGCAGCACACAGAGAAAGAGAGAGAGGATTTTGTGTGTAACCAGTGCTGAAAAATGCACTTCTGGTATGAACAGCCAAACTCCTGCATGTATGTGAATTTATGCTTCGCGGGTCTTCTGCGTCCTGCCTGAACCAAGTGTAAGTGTTGTTGGATAAAGCTCTGTTACAGTGCATGTGTTTCTCACAACAGTTGGTAAAAACAGGCTTGAGGCTAAGAATTGAAATATATAAATGGATGGCATTGTGTAGTCAGTACAGATCAATTTATCAGATCAGTCAAAATGTGCATTTATTGGGTCTAGTTCCGTTCTTTGATATTGGATTAGTATTTTTTTTTTTTTTTTTTTGGTATTGGCTCCTTAGTTTGCTTTATCTGTTGAAGAGTTGTCATGTTTGCCCTATTGTCTTTCGTTATGTTACAGGTCTGTGCAGCCAATTTCGGAGACTTCTGTTCCATGGTCGGCCAGGAAGCCACAGAGAAACTACTGGTAAGAGATTTTGAAACTCCTCTCTGTCTTAGATTGCAAACTTCAAAACTACAGCCCTTTATACAAAGCTATAAATATGTTACATCGGTGTCCCTTAACCTTTACTTGAGGCAAGTCATGTAACATGACCTATGGTACAGCAATTCAGCCTAACAGCTATCTTGTGACTTTGTTGTGTGTTACGTTTTGCTTTCCATTAATAAGTCACTGTTCCAGCAGCATTGCCTCCGCACTGCAGCCACTCCTGACTTCGTTTTGTTTTTGATGTAGATGTCCAAGTTCTTTGACCTGTGCTCAGACAGCCTGTGGGGCATCAGGAAAGCCTGTGCCGAGTGCTTCATGATTGTCTCCAATTCCACCTCTCCAGAGGTGCGACGAACAAAATTGTCCCCCCTCTTCATCAGCCTCATCAGTGACCAGTCCCGCTGGGTAAGACACAAACATAAATCAGTGCAAAAAAGTATTATTATTTATTTTCATATTTTATCACTGTTTATTAATCTGTTTGTTTAGCTTTGTAAACTAGAAAAACAGGAAAATAGTGCACTGAAAAGGGGAAATTCCACAAGGACATTTCATGCAAAAAAAAAAAAAACTAACAAATAAAAAAGCATCACTTAATGTGAGCAACTGATAAAGAAGTGATAATCCTTAAGGCAACCCTAAGGCAAAGATGTATTGGTCTTCAGACTCGTGTCGATTTCTTGCCACTGATGTAAATGATCAGTAACTAATGAGACGTCTCTCTCCCTCACACCAACTTAGGTGCGTCAAGCTGCATTTCAGTCCCTAGGCCGTTTCATCTCCACCTTTGCCAACCCCTCCAGCACAGGCCTGCACTTCAGAGAGGACGGCACTCTGCTAGAGGGCCCCAGGTGTACAACAGACAGGTAGGACCACCTGGCCAGCTGCTGAGCATCACCATGGCTACAGCAGAGGTTTGGTTCTGTTCCCAAACCAGTTTGTGTCAGTCTGACCCAAAAGGTTCATCTCAACCCACCAGATGGCAGTTTATTTTGGTGAAGGGTGCCATTCTGTCAGCAGAAATGTTCTTTGTATTTTCTCTGTCAGTCTGTTTAAATAATGATGGACTTTTTTTATCTGTATATCTAAGTAGGTTATGTTTTAGCTACATTTTCTTTGATATTTCATTTGTCAAGCTGAGCATCTTTTTTCAGGCAATAGATTGTCTTAGGCTGTAAGCTAATTGGCCTAAAAGTATACTTTAACAGCAGCTGATTACTCCCGTCTAATAAGCAAAGTACACACAGGTTCCTTTCTCAATATCATTTTCAGTTATTCAGTTTTTGAACATCGGTGAACATCATTGGTAAAGTCAATTGTAGTTGCTGAAGTTCACCTATATGGTGTAAATGTTTTTTTCAGACTACACCAATGAGAGGTGAGTGGGCAGGATTTAGTGGCATATAGTCTCACACATGGAAAAGGTGATATTTCAAAATCTCTGCTCCACCAAAACGCCATAATTTAGAGTCTGTGTCATGACCAGCATGTACTATATGTATTTAATTGTAATATATGAACAGAGATTAACAGCTGAAGAAAAGTGAGTTGGATCTTAAAAAAATAGATTTAATAAATACTGTACTTCCTTGGCACCATTTGGTTTGGTTTGGGATAGTTCAATTTGGAGATGGGCTTGAACTTTTGGATCCATTCTAGTCTGTGCAGTAGCAAGCTCAAATGCTGGTGGAGACACTGAACTATCCACTCGACCATGTCTAGTGCTTAGGTTTTGGAGAAGGGTTATGAAAGGCTGTAAAAGGGCATGTATTAGATGGAACATTTTAGACAAGTAATCCTGTATATTTTGTTATCTATCATATTGCAGTGATTCCTCCCTAAACTCCCTGAACTGCTCTGAAATCAGTGGCTGCCACACAGAAAGAAGCATCACTCACACACCTCCTAACCAGGATGGCCGTGCCACACCATCCCCTGAACACATGTCGACATCTGACAGCGAGGAAATGCACGGCTTTGGTGACAACCCCACACCTGCTCCTGTAGAAATGCACAAAGGCCCCGCTCATATCTCCCCAAACAACAATGGCAGCCCCACAACCACAGAGAACACCAAGAACACAAAAGAAACAGAGCAGGCAGATGAGAACTTTAACTCTTTCCACTACTGGAGGCCTCCTTTACCAGACATTAGTGGGGAACTGGAGATGCTGAGTTGTCAAGCAACAGGAGAAGTGGTAGAAAAGAAACAAAGTAAAGAGGAGGAGGAGGCGGAGGAGGCGGAGGAGGTAGTGGCTAAAGATGAATGTCCTTCCAACCCCGGAAAAGCTACCAGTGACCAGATCCAAAAGGTCTTGGACTGCCTGCAGCCGCACATGGATGACCCCGATGTACAAGGTGGGTATACAGAGTCAGAATAAAATTCTCAAATTAGATGCATGGTTATATTTGGTTGTGTACTCATTTTTAAATCATAGCAGCATTTTATATTAAAATTGCCTCTGTATTTACCCCTAGCTCAAGTCCAGGTTCTGTCAGCAGCTCTAAAGGCAGCCCAGCTCGACAGTCCACCTGACAGCAGCCCAGCTCAAACTCCACCAGCGAGCCAACCTGAGAACAAAACTGAAAACCCATCAGTGGAGACCCAGTCTCCAGAGGTTCAGTCAGAAATTAAGGCAAGTCCTCCAGAAGAGGAGCAAAGAGTGGAACCTGTTCCAGCCTTGGAGTCATGCCCTGTCCAGGAGCAAGGAGAGGGAAAGAGCCAGACAGAGCCCCAGGAGGAGCAGGACGAGTCTCCTCCTGACAGCCCCATTCTAGTACGGGACGATTCAGACCACAGCAGTGTGGTAAGTCAACTTTTGTACGTGTTATGAATGACCAAATTAGGCATAAAATCAAAATATAATCAGTAAGTAAATATACAGGACTTGGTGCAGGCCTTCTGCCTCCCGGGAGGATCAAGATAAGAGCGACAAAAGGATACCACTAAAGAAATTAACATTCTTTTTGCTGTACTTGCTAGTTCTCTAAGGGTGTTTGTATATGCATGTTTCCCTCAGGAGTCTGAACTAATTGAGAGCGTGGAGGAGGAGGGGAAAGGAGACAGTGCTCCCAGCCCAGTGCCTGAGGAGAGGCCCAAGATCCAGGTCGGACACATTATGACTTGTACAAAGTCTGTCTAAGCAGTATTTAGCTGGTTGTTACAGGCGCCATTTAGATAGCATAGAACTGAATCTCCCTGTATCGCCACTCCTCTTTGGTCCTCATGACTCTGTCATCTTTTCTCTAGAATGTGATCCCCCAGCAGCTGTTGGACCAGTACTTGTCCATGACAGACCCAGCACGGGCCCAGACAGTGGATACAGAGATAGCCAAGCACTGTGCCTTCAGCCTGCCAGGAGTGGCCCTCACTCTTGGACGGCAGAACTGGCACTGCCTCAAGGACACATATGAAACCCTTGCAACCGATGTGCAGGTAGGAAGGCTGATGGGAAGCCATGAGGGGAATGAAAATTAGATATCCTCCATATAATCCTCTGTATGAAAAATGTGAATGCTCACTGACAAAATGATCACTGCAATCAGAATAAAGCGTATTACTGAATTAAGCCTTTTAGTAACAAAATAATAAGCGACATTTTTAGGGGGGCCAAGGGCAGTCACACCTCTGCCAATGTAGTTTGAAAGATGTTTATGCAGGAATGCAAATGTGTTTGGATTTCATTCTCTTTACTTTCTGCTTTTTGCTCTGAAAAGCTGCAACAAATTAAACTTTTAATTAACTTTTAAGTATTATGCTGAAATTCGGGACCCCCACCCCTGTATCCCCAATGCAGTGAGAAATATTTGAAATGGTGTAGGTGTAGCAGACACTGCCACTCATGTGCCTTTAGCTCGCCAGTTATTACTTCCTACCCTAGCAAAACTGACATAACATAACAGTGTATGGTGAGCATCTCTTCCCATGGTAATACTGCAAGTTCATATAACTTGACTCCATGATCCAGATGTATGGAAGGGCTGTAACTGGAAAAAGTCCCAGACTCCAGCTTTAACACCATCTGGTTTCTTTATTTCCATTCTAATAGAATTATGCACATTGCTTTTTAAAAGTATTTCTTTCCCATTATTCAGTTCATTCGGAAAACACTGCGTGTGTCTCAAATCGCGCACTTCTGCACTTACCCTTAGTATTTTGAGTGCATAAGTGCGTTCACACTGAAAATGCTAAGAAAATGAAGTGCACTACAAATACCCGGATGTACACTCAAAACGGTCAAAAAGTTGAGTGTGGAACGATGTACACTTCTCACCCTAACGGCACCGGAAGTAGCTACCTAAAAAAGCTGACTTGACTTTTCGTTTTACAACTGTTAATATGTCACTTTATTAAGTTTAAATTTTTTTTCAGGTGAGAAAGTAACCACGTAGATTCCAAATATGTGGTCAGTTTGTCCAAATAACGTCTGTTTTGAAAATTGCTTCGATGTTTTCGTATAACTCTCAAGCTAGCGGTTGTGCAAAGTACAGTCACTTCCAGTTGTTTACAAAAATAAAACTCCAATACCTTAGAAGCAGTGGTGATGCTTTTATTTTGAAGGCAGGACATGTACACGTCTACTTCTGGATAACTTTACCACCAAAAACCAAAGCCGGCAGCGGCACCGGTCGGCATCAGGCGAGCCAACCACGGCCGGCCCGCCTGATGCCGACTGTTGGCCGCAGCACCAGGGGGTAGGGGGTGGTGCAGCCGACAAAACATTCTTCAATAACAAATAATAAATTTCAGAATCAATCAAAATCAGTAATCAATAGAGCTATTTTCGCGGGCGACGGTAGTTGGCGGTGGCCCTTCACTGTCGAAATTCGCGCACTGTGCCAGTAAGTGTACTGTCAGCTAAGCGTACTTACAGACAGTGCACTAACGGAAGTGCGTGATTTGAGACACACCACTAGTGTGACTACAGATAAACCTTTAATTTCCTTTCACTCTTAACTTTTCTCTCTCTCTCTTTCTCAGTGGAAGGTTCGTCGTACACTAGCCTTCTCCATCCATGAGCTGGCAGTCATCCTGGGGGACCAGCTGACAGCGGCAGACTTGGTGCCCATCTTCAACGGTTTCCTCAAAGACCTGGATGAGGTCCGCATTGGTGTTCTCAAACATCTCTATGACTTCCTCAAGGTGAGATGTTTATGGACTGCTTTTAAAAATGTTTTGCAAACGTATTTAAAGAGAATTTGTGACATGAAATTTTTCACCTTCAAATTTGACAACATGCATTGTGAATTTCAGCCACAGTCTAATATCTATCTAAGGACATTCAGAATGGCCTTTTTCATTATTGGGAGACATTAGAGTCAATTTTAGGTCTTTACCATTTTGGTGAGCCCAGCTGACCCCACCAATACAACTGTTTAGATGTAGGTGAGCAGATGAACACAGGCTGCAAAAGTAAAATTGTAGAGACTCTGTTAAGATTTAAATCTGCTGTGTGTCAGCATTTTCAGTTTCCAGTTAGGGAACAAAATGGCAACAAGATAAATGGTAAGGCGAGCACTGTAAGAGTCCTTGCAGTATAAAGGTAACACTAGCAATGTGCTGCACCTTGTACAGCATCAGTGGAAAACTCAAGTCACTGGCATAACAGAGCTTTAACACACAGTTGCTTGTCTGTGTACTAGCTTTTTAGTCTATTATTAACCTATTTGATTTTTATTTACTCTTCAGCTATGAACCCAGTATCATTTATCAAACCATACCATTAGTTGAATATACCATACGTTTACATTTTGTTGGTTGCTATTCCCAACTTTTCATCCCGGTAGCGCGTGCTTAGAATAATTCAACATGACATCCTCGGCAGTCGTATTTGGAAAGTAGAGGAGATAATGATACTTACAATAACTAAGCTGGTTTATGCGTATCTCTGTGTTGCAGCTGCTTCACGCAGACAAGAGGAGGGAGTATCTGTACCAGCTGCAGGAGTTCATGGTGACAGACAACAGCCGCAACTGGAGGTTCAGATACGAGCTGGCAGAGTAAGTCTTTCCTCCTCCAGCACAAATGAGAATTTGAAATAATAACATTGGCATTTTAGACGTTTTAGGACTTTGGAATTATAAGATTCTTTATGGGTTGAGCGCGGTGCTGACATCTTACTGTTTGACATTGCAGCTGACAAAACAGTTAGGCACCATCTACCTTTTAAAATAATTAACCACAGAAGTTTCTTTCAAATTTATTTTTAATAGTCCCAGATAATGACTCAATTTTTGTATTTAAAAAAATGGGAGCAATATGATTCTGAGCTCACAATTAAGCTGACTCTCCTTAGGCATATATTCAGACAACATACAAATGTGTTGTTTCATTGTTTTATTCAAAGTGATGAAGCATGAATAATATTATGCTGCTCTACATATGGGCTAAATGTAATTTAAACAGTGTTTCTCCTGTCACTTTGTATCAATTAATGATTTAATCATATTCCTCCCTAACAGGAAAAATGTTATAAATTGTGGTCATTTTATTTTGTTAATTCTTAAGTATTTACAGGACAGTGAGTATAATCCTTACATATGTCTAAATGAAACCCTTCCACTGTGTCCTCTTGCAGGCAGCTAATTCTCATCATAGAGTTGTACAGCCACTACGACGTGTATGACTACCTCAGACAGATAGCACTCACACTCTGCTCTGATAAGGTTTCAGAGGTCAGGTGGATCTCCTACAAACTGGTACGTACGTGTGTGTGTGTGTGTGTGTGTGTGTGTGTGTGTGAGAGAGAGAGAGAGAGAGAGACTGACACATATTTGGGTCTGCAAAAAATAAAAATAAGATAACAGAAATATAACTCACTCATTAATGATTTTTTGTTCAACAGGATTTTGTATATGCGATAGATAATATTACCCTGGCTGGTAGCTGTTGTAATTGATTATTTTGGCTGGAGAATAAATAATTACACTGAAGTTAGAAATAACTGCTCTTCCTGTCTTCCTTGTAGCCAAGCTAAGTGGCAATTAATCCAGTTATATGTTTTTGCAACTCCAGTTTATCTAGATGAAGGTTTATACCTCATCATAATTTTCAAACATTAACTCTGTGGAGAAGTGCACATTACATGTAGGAGAAAACATGTAGGTTTTTTTTCTCCCCCACTGCATTATTGTTGTTTGTGTTTCCAGGTGGTGGAGATCCTCCAGAAGCTGTATGCATGTGGAGCTCACGACTTGGGCCTGAACTTCATCAACGAGCTCATCGTCAGGTTTTGCCACTGTCCCAAGTGGGTCGGACGACAGGCCTTTGCCTTCATCTGCCAGGTCTGTGTGGCTCTGATGTGACTCCACAGGAAATGACGCAAAAGAGCAGCTTCTGTACATCAGGCTGCCTGTGTTTTTATTCCATACACAAGCGTGTACCTGCTTCTTGGCTTGCCTGATTTGAATGTCCAACTTAACCATAACAGAAAAGTGGGATTTTTAACTTTAATGTCTTTAAAGTTTCAGAGGAAAATTGAACTGACATATAGGGCCCTATCTTGCGCCAGACTCCCTAAACCTGCTATTTGCGGATTTAGGATTTAGGAAGAGGCGTTCCCCCGTAAAAGTTGCTATCTTGTGCACCTCCCGCTATCCGCAAAACACCTCCGCTACCCGCTATATTATGAATAGGCGTGTTTTGGGCGTTATGCCAGTTAAACCAATCAGTGTGCCAGGTGCCATTGCCTTTAAGGGCAGGATGCGCTATCCTAAATCCTATATCCTAAACCCGCGATGGAGAGAGGGAGGTAGATTTTCTCAGGGCTTCTACTGAGGCTAAAGCAAGTTGGCTTTATATATATATATATATATATATACATATGATATATTATATTATAGGCGAGTTAATTCGGGAGGTGGAGCCACATGTGTCCAAGTGGACGTGTCACAAGGTTGTACTGATTGAGTAAAATCCCCGGGCCACACCACACACACACAAGAGGCAGAGGTGGAACTATGTGTAAACTAATTTATTGACAAGGTAGATTGGGCAAATAAAATATTAAAAATAAAAATATAGCACAGCTGCTGGCTTATGATAAAACAATAAAACATGCTGGCGTAAGTGTCCAATTAAAACAGTCTTTCCTCTAAACAGTCTATATGAGTAATATACTCAGTCCATTCCGGCGGCGTCCCGGTATCAGTCCGGCCGTGTGCGTGGCGAGGCTCTGTCGGGGCGTGCATTGAAGCCGTCTGGGCGCGCTCTCCTAACAGCCCAAACTTTAGGGATAGCGGATAGCGGGTGGTCAGTGCGCAAGATAGCAACTTTAGGGATAGCGCATGAAACACGCCCACGAACACACCTCCAGGCGCAAATGACGGAGTCGGCATAAGGACAGCGGGTAGCGGGTGGCGCAAGACACCGTTTAGAGATAGCGGAAGCTCCTAAATCCGCAATTTGCGGGTAGCGGGTAGTGGCAGCGGATAGCGGGTGGCACAAGATAGGGCCCATACTATTTTACCTTTGCTCTAACACTAATAGTAATTGTACTGCTACCATTGTGTACCATTGCTAAATGCAGATGAAACATCCAGACTTCTTCTGAATTTATGTACTTTTGTTTGAAGAATTGTTTGATCAGCAGCCAGTTTTTTAAACCAGTCTGTACAAGCTCCTGTGTTATTCTGTTGTTTCTTCCCCTTGGTGTCGTGAGAAAGGACTGTGTATGCCTCGGGACTAATTTTTCTGCCCTTTTTTTGTCTAGTTGCCTTTTCGCCAGCCTAACTTTGTGTTTTTGTCCTCCTGTATTTCCCTCAGGCCATAGTAGAGGAGGAGTGCATGCCCATGGAGCAGTTTGCCCAGCACCTCCTGCCCAGCTTGCTCAGCCTTTCCTCAGACCCCGTGGCCAACGTCCGTGTACTGGTAGCCAAGGCACTACGACAGAGTGTTATGGAGAAAGGTAAACTATCTGCTCTGCATCCTTCACTCACACATCTTGTTGTTTTGTTTTTTTCACTAATAGTGTCTTTGGTTTGTCTTCAGCGTACTTTAAGGAGCCTGGCTGCGGCTACTCGGATGAGCTGGAAGAGACTGTGATGGCTCTGCAGTCCGACAAGGACCGGGATGTCCGCTTCTTCGCCAGCCTGGACCCCAACAAAGTCCTGATGGACACAGCTCCCTTGATCTAGCCTCAGCTCCCAAGTCCCCTTTCAAGCCCACCTGCCTGTCTACCTGTCTGTCTGCCGACCTGTCTGACTGAGGCACAGTCAGCCAACTGCATCACCAGCACCCAACCAGATTTTCCCCAACCACTCGCCTGCTGGACAGACCTGTACCGAGGCACCCATGACCACTTGAGAAACACATCCTGACATGCAGACATGTTCAGATGACAATATACAAACACAAACATGAGCATGCTCACGCACAAACCAGTTTCTGGGTGTGCACGTTACACTCACAGGGCCACACGAAACACTTGTCAGAGTTTTCAGAAAATGAGCAGGACTCAGAGGTTAGCTGGACCCCACTGTGGTAGCAGCCATATTTTCACCTGGTCTTTTCCTCCTCCTCCTCGTCCACACTAGCAACATCCCCAGACTGGCTCAGTCTTTCCCTCATCACAGACTTGTAAAACTGTGCAATGGGCTCACTCTCCAAAGCTAATTGTAAGCTTCTGATATAAAAAAAATGTTGAATTTGATTTTTTTTCTTATAGCTTCTTTTTGTGGATTTCTTAACGAACAAGCAGACAAAGCCTGCCTGACTCTGACGTGTGCACTAACTCAGGGGGACTGATCTGAACCTAAACAGCATTAGCTTAAAGTGATCAGGAGCCGACACTGCACCGGTTCCCGGATCCCTGGTGAAAACTCCAGCTGTCTGAGCGACATACCAGCAAACCAAGTAGCTCTGCTGGCGTCTCTCGCCTCATTTCCTCCGAAACGCCTCCGCTTTGTCTCAGATGTCCTCTGTCTTCTGAGATGTCCTCTGGGTTAATGTCTCTTTATCCCTCTACCCTTCACTCTTTTTTTTCTGTCGCTCTCCACGTTGTCTTCATGGGCCACTGAAACCACTACTACTGCACAGGAGGGACAGTGACTCTGCCACTCAGCGTTATCTCTTGATTAAAACCATATCGTGACATTTCTGAAAGAACACCGTTTGATTGCTCCCCCCTGCCCCCGTGTGTATGTGTTTACCAAAAATGTGACACAATATGTCTCCCGAAAGGCAGGAGACCCGTGAAATACCTCTGTTTTGGACACAACTCTGGCCAGTGTGTCGTAATATAGAGGGACGTCCAGGGTTGACCAGGCTTTGAATGTCCTTGATTGGTGATTCATCTGGGTTGATGGTGTTGATTAAAAAAAAAACATCTTAAACAAGGGCTTATGATGAAATGGCACAGGGTGACATAAACCTCAGAGAGAAGAGGAAGATGGCAAGCACACTGTTGGAATATATGCATGTTTTCCTCTCCATAACCCCACCACTACCACCTTTTTTTCCCCATTTGTGTATAGTCTATTCCAGTTCCTTTTGGTTGACCTCTAGATACTGAATCATGTGACCATGGTAGCTTTTCAGTGGATCTGACTGACCAGTTTTATACTAGGATAGAGGAACAGCTGTGTTTGGTTCTACAGTCAGGAGCTGAAGAGACTGAAAGACAACTGAGCGATTATTTCCCTGTCTTGGTGAAATGTTTTAAGTATGAGGTTTCTCAAAATGTTGCTTTGTACAGCTTGAACCTGTGGAAACGATATTTGTTAAAGGAACCAAGGCCAGTTTAGTAGGGTTATTTACCTAATGAGATGTGTGTGAATATATTGGGAGCAGTCACCAAGTCACTTTTTGTAGTTCAAGATCTTTTTTTTTTTTCCTGTGTGCAAATGGTAACCATTTTTTGACCATAGACATAACTTGAGAACTTAAGCTGATTGTGGTGTGTGCTGTGCATCTCAAGTCTTTCTTCCTTCGAAAGGAGAGCTCACTGTGGTAATGCAGTGTCTACTCATCTCATCTGTCTGCAATTTTGTGCCCATCTCGTTTTTTTATGTAGTAGAACTGTTAATATATGCATTTTATGAAATTTATTTTTCTTTTCAATTATGCACCACTGTTCAAAGATTTTATATCCTAACTTTACAAAATTTACAACCTTTGTAATATTCAATGGTTTCTTTTAAAGACATTTTATGTAATGTTATTTTTAGTATTCTGTAATTAAAATTATGAAAATTAGAATATTGTGGATTTTTTGTTTTTGTTTTGTTTTTAAATTTTGTTTTGCAGTGCGCCTTATTAACGCCATAACAGACAGTAGTGCACAAATCTGCACTGCTGACTTTAATCCCTTTTGGCATTTTCTCCCATGTAAAAAGTGTCCAACTTTGAGCCTAAATACCACCTAGTGCAGACCTACTATGACAGTGACTAAAATCCAAATTTCTGTGAAGCCTGACCTCTAATGGTGAAAAGTGATGCAACCACCCATAGGGTGTAACAGGCGGTGACATCACCTGCCACCAAAGACCAGGCAGACAAGTTTTCTTCAAGTGCATTCTGACAGAAAGCCCATCCCTTATCCCAACTCCAACCTTAACCTGTTCCTCAGAGAACTGCTGACAAAAACCTCCTGAGGCAAACTTGTCCTAGTCTGAGACCAGGCACTCTACTTTTCACCATGAGATGTCAGACTTGACCAGGATTTTGGGAGATACCATATATGTTCTAGTTATTTATTTACTGGCAGGCATTGCTTGCATGTTTGGACTTTGCCATAGGCTTTTGGAAAAGAAACTAATAACCTCAGTGGAAAATTCAGTGACCACCAGGTGCCAAAATAAACATCAATACAGCCCTTTAAATTAGTGAAACTGTGGTAGGCTAGGTTGGTAGAAGTAGAGGCAATTACATTTTAATTATGGAGAGGCACACATCCATTGGGACAGACCAATGTTGCTGTCGTCTGCAAGGATATGTGGACTAACAAGCATTGGGTTCCACTGGAAGGTTTTTTTTTTTTTTTTTTTTTTATCTTCAATCCATAGTAAAATACTGTGGAAATGATCATAGAATAGGTAATTACCTTTTACCTGAAACAAAACCAAAAAAGCAAAATAAAATCTTGGTTTATTACAGTTAAATTATTATTTTACCATGTAATACTTGAGCAGAAGAGTGTGTCACAGCTGAGCAGATGTATGTGGATTGTGTTAGGGTTTATAATTTAATAGTAAAATATCAGGCCTCCAGCACATAAGCAGCGTTTGCTTTTGTGCATAAAAATATTGTCCAATATGTTATTGTCATTGTTCTTTCCTAATAGATATTAATATCAGTGTTGGCCTGAAAAATCAGTCACTGGTCGGGCTCTAGTTCGGCTTTATCAGACAGCGGGCTGTTCATGTGAAGCCCCTGGCCCGCTGCTTAGGCAGAAAACACCGATACATCCTCCTCACTTCCGTCTGAAGAGCATCAGTTTGCGGTCCCAGGCGGTGCTGCCGAAGCTCCGCATCAGCTCCATGCCGCAGCTCCTCTCCAGGTGCTCCCGGACCCGCTCGGCCATGTCTCCGCGGATCCTCAGGCTCTTGAAGTGGTCGAAGTCGGAGCGGCCGAGCTTCCTGAGCCGGCGGGCGGCGGAGCGGTAACACTTCCAGGGCTGCGCCTCCAGCAGGAGGTGCTGGCTGACGGAGGCCAGGCGGGACAGCAGCTCCAGCAGGCCCGAGTCTCCGTGGTTCAGGTGCACCCACATGGTGACAGCCAGGCACACACACAGGTGGAAGTGGGAGCAGCCGTGCTGGCTGACGTAGTCCCGCAGCTGCCTCTGGCTCTCGGTGTCCTTGGTGATGTCCAGGGGAATGAAGGAGATGTGCTGGGGCAGCGGGTTGCTCCGCCGAGCTCGCTCCACCAGTTGCTCGTCCAGATCAAAGCCCAGCAGGTGAAGCGGCCCGCCCGCCTCACACTGCGGCCGCTGCGCCAGGTGTTTGTACAAGGCCACGCTCAGCTCCTGTCATACCAGTAGGAAAAGGGTTAAAGCTTTCATCACCAAGCCGCTTTCTTAAAAGTAAGACTATTCTACAAAAACATTACAGTGAGCAAAATGTAAAGAGCATGGTGCTGGTGGAGCCACGTACCCCTGAGTTACATCCCACGTCGAGCATCAGTGTGGTCTGCTGACTGTCTCTGTAGCCCAGATCTTGGAGGAGAGTGGCCGGAATGAGACTCAGCCGGTTCTCTGGTGGGTTGAAGGTATAATAGTTTATGAAGTTTCCAAAAGGAGCGGCGCCAGGCTCGTTTGTTTCATCAGAAGCGTCGCTCTGTGCCTTTTCTGTCCCGCATGCTGCCATTACTCCTGTGCGCCTTCAAAATAATCCCGTGTAGGAACTGCGGCTATTCCTGATCTGCAGCTGAGGTGAAACCTGACAGGACGATCATCTGCTCAGACTGCTTCAAAAAATCTCAAGCGTAACATCAGATGTTAACATCAGAACAGGATCATATTGAGACTGTAGAGGCTTGGGACACATACATGTCTGGGGTTGTGGAGGGAGAGGGCCATAAATCATGTGATAAAGAGTCGAAATTATGAGACTTTTATCCCATATTTATGACTTTTTAATCTCATCATTTCGACTTTTTATCTCATATGTATGACTTTGTACAGTCGTAGGAAGTTGTATGTGTGGAATTATACGTGTTTAAGTGACTTTACATGTTCGTGATCTGATAACATTATGGGGTTTGATATTTAAAAAAAAAAAAAAAATGAATTCAAAGATATTCAACATGTCAGTTTTCCCAAGTGGACTGTAAAAACCCTGCATTTGCTTTTAAACCAGTTAGAACCAACAACTACTTGTCGAAAACACTATTTTTAATTTAGAGGGAAAAGTTCAAGGATGAGAGAGAGTGGAAGGAAGTGGTAACCGAAAGGGAACTATAAATAGAGGACTACAAATTAGATTTAAATATATCCATTCAGCTAATTTAATATAGTCTGATCTCGCGGTAACAGCATTAAAAAAAAAAAAAGGTCATTGCAACCGCGGCCAATCTCGTCTTCTCGTTAACCTGGCCAGCACGTACCTGTAATTGGCTACTACACACTCCGAGTCAACATGTGGCGCTAGGCCCCTCCCCACGCCGTCAGTTCGCTCAGAGAAGAAACTGAAGCAGCAAATGTCTCTGTCAGGCTTCCGTACCTTATGAAAGCAAAGGCAACCGAGCTGCGAGGTGTTGTGCTGTGTTGACATTGAGAACAACCTGACGTCTGCTTTTCTTATCACTACCTGAAGGTAGGCATACACGGACGCGTTAGTTTGTAAAGGAGTAATGCCAGGATACTGTGGTTTTAACGACGTCGACTCGAATTAAGTATTTTTGGGAGTGCGTAGCGGATAACAGCGGATTGCTAATGTTAGCTAGCATAAATAACATGGTCAGACGGGGAAACGTTTATTTATACGCCTCAACAGGGCACAGTTATACTACAAGATATGTTTGTAATGTGAGGGCAGTGTCGTTCCCACCGCCTCGGACGTAACACTAACTATAGAGGACAAATTTATCCAAATTTATCCAATTCAGTGCTTGCCCACAGCCTTGCATGCTCTTCAGTTTGTAGACTCGAGAAAAATAAAATAAGGCCTTCAAGTTAAAGATTTCAACATCAGTGTATGAGAATTCTGCAGACAGCACTCCTCTGTCCATGTCAAACATCTTGAGACATGTATCGTGGCTTATAAGTTTAGTTAGGCCATGTGTTTTAGCCCAGTAACGGGACAGACGTGTGATTGTATGCGTATGTGTCGCTACCCGCGCATGCGCAGAACCAAATTTTAAAAATCTAAAAAAAATAATCTGTTAAAGCTGATAAAGCTGTTGCCAAAAAGAAAAACAAAACAAAAAAAAACTGTAAATAGGACTGGATTGGCTGTGAACAGTACTACAGATAAAGGTACTTCATGTTCTCCTAGTGTTATTAGTAGAAGCAGCAGTAGCAGTAGTAGTGGTAGGAGAAATACATGGACATGGTAATGCATAACTATATATAAAAGGTAATTATAGATTTAACATGATCAGACGTTTGGATTATTGAAACATGCCTAAAAATACGCCAAACCGTTTTAAGAAAAATGTTCTATTTAATTAAATACTTCATTAACACCCCAAAATAATTATTTGTACCACAGAAGTGTTTACAAACAGTTTTGAGGTACAAATGGCCTTTAAACCAACAAATCTGTAGGCCGGGCCACAGAGCAGGCAAGAATGCAAAGTCATATGGATAATTGCAAAAAAGATTATTTCCTTATTTTATGTAATCCATCTGTTAATCATGTCAGTTATAGTCTACTTTCTGAATATAGGCGGACACACAGATATTAGACATACCAGACAGTCACATAGAAACACTGGAAACAATACCACAGCATTGCCTGTAATCACACAAATGTTGTAGCTTATTTTGCTGTAAACCACCACGATAGCGATTATTTAGTTAAAAAGAAACATTAAAGTTTCACAAAGACTTTGCTGTTGCTTACACTGGTCTTCCCGAGGGTTGGCTACCAGTCAGAATCTTTCAATACCGGTCCTTGTACCAGTACTTTGACTTCGATCCCGGGTGCTAAGCGATACCCTTTTCAGTACCGCTTTCATAAAATCTTGTTCTAAAATCAATTTTCTAGTGTCTCTGGGTGTAACATCGTGTTTTTCCTGCATGCCTCTACAGCTTGTATTGTGCCACTAAATGTCAGTACCATGGCATTTTTCAATGCTCAGTAGTATTGAAGCAGTTTGGTCGGTGCCATAAAAGTGTGTCACTTTGGTACCCGGCACCGGTGTGCCCAGCATTTCAGCTGTTTTCTGGACCTCCATCTGCCTGCCTGCACTCAGGTCATCTGGAGTTTGTGTTTAAGTTCAGCTTTAAGCTCAGACTTTGTCAGTTTGTCTTGTGTTTCTGTTCCTCATTCTTGAGCTGTGCATTTAGTTTCCACCCAGTTCTGTTATTTGTGTGTTCAGTTCTGGCTTATCAGGAACAGTTTTAGACTCATATGCCGCGGATCTCCAGCTCTCCCGTGCGTGGACTGAGGCGAAAAACCAGCTGTGGAGTTAGCACTCACTCACGGTGTCAAACAGGTTTTTCAGAGGTTTTGAGTCACCACAATGACAAGAGATCCTTGATCATACAGTCACATACACAAAAAACTTTAGGCTGATAAACCTAGTGATATGCAAGATTGGCTACGGACCGATACAAGCACACACAGAAAAAAAAAAAAAAAAAAAAGGTCCAGTGGTGTGTGTGATGAGCTGCGGACAGAAACACACACAACCAAGCACATGACGGCCACCAGGCTACCACCGCGCAGAGATAACAAGGCCAGATAAAAAAAAAAAAAAAAAAAAAAAAAAAAAAAAAAGGATATCAAGATAATAATAAAAGTTAAATAATAATTGGAATGATAAAATAATGACAGGCTAAACCCATGAAATTTGAAATAACAAATATCCTAGTGAAAGCTATTTCTTTGAATTGCCTTTTAGTGAAATGCTCTTAGTGAATCCAAGTGAAGCTGTAGACAGATACACACACACACAGACACACACACACACACACACACACACACACACACACACACACACAGAGACAAACCAAACACACCAAACACAAGATCCCTTTCAGGCTCCCTGCCACTTTACAGATATAAAAAACACAGATGCCTAACCTGGAGCAGCACTGGATTATGGGTACAGCACTAGGAGCTTGTTTGCTTGATTCTACACCGTTATGTAGTAAAATCTGGTTCTGCCCAAATCAAGCAGTGACATGAGTCCTGTTTCAGGGCTGATTATCAAAAGAAAACAAATATGGCCGTATGACAGACAACAGAGCTGTCATC
The DNA here is from genome assembly GCF_902150065.1 of Myripristis murdjan. Taxonomy (NCBI): domain Eukaryota; kingdom Metazoa; phylum Chordata; class Actinopteri; order Holocentriformes; family Holocentridae; genus Myripristis; species Myripristis murdjan. The sequence continues at coordinate 13,871,521 of NC_043984.1, read as the reverse complement.
GCTGTAATGTCATCAGCAGATAAAATAACAAAGCATCCCCACAGGACTGGGCGATGTCATGATAGGACATTATGTATTTTTGGATTTTGGATATTGTCCCCTACATTTCCATTTCTATTTTAACAAGTTATTGAGTCTTTATGTTTTGCTTTTAAGGTAGGCTATACCCTGATCGTGCCTGTGTTGTTAGTGCATGCTGTTTTAATCTGTCCTGACTTGTCACCTGCTTAGGCCTACAACTGTCAAATTGAGAATAACTTTTCTATTCTACTTTTCAATTTTCTATATACTATTTTGTTTGGTATTGAATATTGCTGTCTCCAGTAAAACCATATTGCTGTATCCCTAATCAGATTAGAGTCTAGGTAGCGGTGCTTGACTTTTCCAGAATTGTTTAGGAATATATCAGTATGTATGTTGCCTCCACTAACACTGCCTCTGCTCCCTGCAGGATCCTCACCATGGTGTCCGGGAAGCGCCTGGCTGATATTGGCTATCGGGCCTTTTCTGCCTCCATGATGCTGCTGACGGTGTATGGGGGCTACCTGTGTGCGATGCGAGGATACCGCTATATGCAGAAACAAAAACAGCTGCAGCTGGCAGCAGAAAACCAGGACCCTGAAGTTATCAAAGACTAGATGGACTGCTCTCCGATTTGCACAGAAATGGAAACTCTCATTCCTTCTTTTTGTCCATCCACTGCATCATGATTCTTCTCTGGACATGTGTGTGTGATTGCCTCACGTGTGTGAGGGTATGGCACTCTCACAAGGAAAATGTCTTGTTCAGAGGAAAACAGGCGACTTCACCAAGCATTTGCCTGGGAAAGTGTATACTGTCACGTTCACTGTGTGAGCAGAGCTCCCTTTGAGTGATGAGTGAAGTGTCATTGGATCATTGTTTGTATTATATTAAATGCCTTTAAACACACAGTACAGCGCAGTGTGAAAAATCAATCTTTTAACAACTGAATATATTTGGAAATACATTTTTACAAGTCACTCAAGTGAGAAAATGATACCAGACATTTGTATAGTCCTCATCCTCACACCTGGACATCTCTATAGGCAGTGACATCAAAATACAAGCACATAGTACATCATCAAACATTACACAATTTCATAAACATTTGGTCTTGGAGGAAGTAAAAAAACAAACAAACAGTAAAACAGAACTGAACAAATCACAAAGAAGCCTAACAATGTGGTTTAAAAAAACAAACAAACAAAAAAAAAAAAAAAAACAACAACCAAGGAATCTCAAGTTCATCTGACCAATAAAACTGGGAGAGAACATTGAAAATGTGTGCAGCGAAACTCAGCACAAAAAAACAGCCCATCCACTTGAAAATATAAAGCTATGCAAAACATTTTCTTCAACTGATTTTTTTAATCTTTTTTTTTTTTTTTTTCAGTTTTACATGTCACCTCTGAGTTGTGTCGTACAGGTCGTTACAGGGCTCTGGACAGCCTTTAGTCAGTGTGTGCATATCAGTCAACTGTTTCCCAACACATCTGTGTGTGCTCACTGTAAGTGTACTGTGTGATACGAGATGCAGTGTGTGTTTGTGTGTGTGAGAGAGTGGGAGGCAGAGCCTTCAGTGTCCAGGGAATAATAATAAGACAGAAAAGCTCTTCATGATGTTTTGGGGGTTAAGCTGCAGGGGGCTCCCAGCGTGCAGCTGCATGTCACCAGCTGCTGTGGTTCTGTGCTATGGCTTTGGTGGCAGCGCAGTGGCCGTTGGTGCCATTCTCTCCTTTAGTAGTGTAAGTGGAGGCTTTGAGGCCTTCTTTGGGTGTATCTGCCTCTTCTTCTGAGCTGCTCTCGATGTCGCTGCGGACATCATTGCACACCTGATGCAGGGGCAGATAGGAGGGAAAATGTAGATAAGGTGTTGGGGGATGTAATGCATTTCTATAAAACTAAAGAGAAATATGCTAAAAGAAAAACTGGTTTACTGTGACATGTAGAGGCACTTCAACACGCCTCGTTTAGATTTCCTCTTAAAATCTACCAGGATTGTGGGTTTCACCAGTGTTTCCTTATATGGATTATTTGGGATTGTTCTTAAGTAAGAATACAATCTACACATACATGCACATTTGAGTGTTGAAATGTTTGTGCACAGTAACTGATTGTGTTTTCTTCAGTTGCATAGTTGAATAATATAGGATTTAAATTACAATAGTATATTAACATTTATATATTTTTTTATAAATGCCATTTATATTTATTATTATTTTTTAATAATTAGTTTCTTTATTTTACAAAGATTATGGACTTCTAAAATAAACATAATTAACACTTCATTTTTTTTTTTTTTCAACTTCATAAGTTATGTGCCCTTCCCCGGATACAGTGTGCATTGAATGAGTAATAGCATTGCATGCATCTTTTGTTCTTTTACTTCACATCCACCGCTGACGTTACTAAATATGACAGCTCCTGTGACTTTCACTTCCTGCAGCAGGATGACCATCATTTGGGCATGCTTGACTTTTCTCAACTTGACCAATTTCTGTATGCACAGCCCTGCAGTCTCATGTCCTTTTATGGGGCTTGGTAAGGCGTTTACCTATTCTAATTAGCATCAGCTGGCACATGCTTTCAAGTTATGAGGACAATGGGATTCATCATTATATGAACTCAAGTGCAAACAATTCTGTGGTTTAAGAACACATCCTAAATCTGAAGTAGAGTTTTCTTGGGACCTTACTAAAGAACAAGTTTAAGAAAAAACTTGGGAAGATGTTTGTAAATGAGGCCCAGTGCTTCCTTCATCTGGCCCAATTTGTATTTCACTCATTAGTGAAGCACTGGCCTGCTCTGCTGCCAGTCCTTATGTCTCTTTCTTTGCTTCTTTCTTACTTGAACTGCCTTCCTTTGTATGAAAATGCACCAAATTTGGCACATGGCTTTGTTACCATGCCAAATGACATCCATTAAAGTTTGGGACAAACAGTCCTGGTAACAGATGCTACAGCCCTAACTTTTGAGAGTTGTCAGCCCAAAAAAGAGGAAACTTTTGTTCTCTGGTACCTATACCTAATTATGACGTCTACCTTCTATCTACCACACGCGCGCGCACACACACACATGCACACAAGCACACACATGCACACACGCACACAAATGAATAATAAAAATGGCACCTTTGTAGATGGAACTGGCAAAATTTCTCAATTCTAGCTGAAAAAAATGAAGTTTTTGAGATATGACCATACTCACAGAATGGAAAATGTAGCATTTTTTTTTTTTTTTTTTTAAATGTGAGCGTTTTGGCTGGCCTGTCAGCCAAAAGCTGACATTTAAATAAATAAATAAACAAATTCCCCATTCATGTCTGTTTACAGTCCAAGTTTTGATGTGATTCCCTGTAAACAGAGGAGTGCACATACAGTACCAGACACCAGAATGTAATTTGGGAAAACAGGGTATGACTGTGGACAGGTAGGGAAGATGAGACTCTTAGCTACTTAGTATGGGTGTATTTTTACATAAAAAATTTGCCTAGTGCAGCTTTGAAGTTTTTTTTTTTTTTTTTTTTTAAACATGTAGTATATTCAGACTGCTGCTGTTGTTGTGTTAGAAATAAGCTCCTGGGGCATCCTGTTGGCTCACCTGCTGGATTGTGCACTGCATATGCAAGACTAAAGTCCCGGTAGCAGCGGCCTGGGTCAGATTCCAGCCCGGGCCCTTGGCTGCATATCATTGCCTCTATCTGCTCTGTCTGTCCTGAGTCTCTCCACTGACCTATCTAATAAAGCAGAAATGCTGGAAAAATAATTATGAATGAGTTTGTCCTGAAACATGCAGTTCCTCAAATCAAACTTTTGTTCATGCAAATATTGCCCTGGTGCGTTCTAACCACAGGGTGGTGGTGTGGGGCAATGTCAACCTGCTCCTGACTAATGAGAAACAGTTGGACATACCTGACATTCATGACACTATTAGCACATTACTCATCATCTGCCACTCTCCTCATGCAATCACATGCTACATGTTTTTTTCCTGTCCTCAACTTGTTGAATGGAGTGAAATATTAACCTTCGTGTATCACAACAGCTATCCCATTTACATTAAAATGCTAATAAACCCTAATGGGACTGGAAAGGAATGATGAAATTATGATGAATGAAGAATCCCAGTAGAGGGAATGGACAGAGACTTACAGCAGAAAGCAGAAGGTAAAGTTGTCAGGCAGACAGAGAAAATGAGGAGAAGCAAAGAGAGGAGCAGAGGAGGGCTCAGGGGACAAAGAGACAGAAACACAGGATCGCTCTCTCTCATTCCAGAGGGAGAGGAAACAAACTGCGTCTGCAGAAAGAAATGAGACACAGTCAAGAACAGCTTGAAATAAAGTGCACAGGCAGCCAGTTCAGCACCATGGCATTCAATCTTCTGCCTGGCTTCTACTATTACCTAACAGCATTATTATTATTGTTATTATTATTATTATTACATTATTATATATTATCTGTGTTTGAATGTTGTATAGCTATGTGTACTAAAGGTCTACACTGAGCCCAAAGGTGGTTCCCTGTCACAGGAACAAATTAATCTCAGCGCACAAATTCTTCTGAACAAATATCTAAAATATTATTGAGTCCTAAGCTAATACTATAACACAATGTTGTTTAAAGCCTTCCCATGTCATTTGAATATTTTATTATGGTTAGCTTACACCATACCTTGCTAAACAGTTTCTGAATCATGTCAAACTGTTTTGTAAAAATGTTTCAGTCTGGTTTGATCAGCACTTCAGGGCGTTCCTCTATTGTACAGTATGTGACACTGGCCTGGACACAGCGGGCAGTCTAGAGCTTATGGGTGGGAAGCAGTGCTGTGATTAAACCTGTTTACTATCATGTAAGTGTTGCATTGGCTAATGCAGCCATTGTTCTCTCAAATGCAGCAAAACAGAAGAAAAATCCAGAGACAGGTCTATCTCAAGATTTAAATTTTTTAAGAGTTTGCAAGATAAACCACCTGAGCACAACGTTGCACACTATCTGACAGCAGTGTACCCACCTTGCCCCGCAGCATGGCTTTGATGGCTATATGGGCTATGAGGTAGGACCAGATGATGTGCAGCACTTGGAGGACCAGCAGTAAGGAGTTGAAGAGCCACCAGGACGGGTACGGCCCGATGATGGCCCAGCTCTCAAACAGAGTGGTGTTCAGGATCCTGTAGGGAAAGGATGGAAGTAGGTGCACAACTGAGAGCACAGATTTACATAATTGCCTCACTCAGGCTTGCTCTCTCTCTCACTCACTCACACACACACACACACACACACACACACACACACACACAATAATTCCTCCCCAGTGGGAGCAATAAGTTGCCAAGCTGTACTGTCATTATATTATCATCCACTGATTTTCTGATGAGGCCTATCAAAACAGTGCAGGCTGAAATTCCCACTTGAATGCTAGTGGCAACATCATAGCCAGGGAGGCACAGATCTCCTGTAATATTAAGTGAGTGGAGGTAAGGTCAGGTCTTCCTTTAAATCCAGTTGAGTGACAGGAGGTTGTCAACAGACCTAACACCCCAAGCAGAGGTATGGATTTCAGTGCAGGGTAACTGCAGCAGCTACACTAGCATCATCTCTCATCCACACCAAGACACTGAATATAGCTGCTCAGGTTACCTTCACCAATGATAGGTTCCCTATTGTCTGTCTCTCTGGAGAGGGAGCTTCAACATCCAGGTCTCTGTCAAGGAATAATAGCTATCTGAACAGCTCCCTTGAAGACTGAGCCTCAATTTTTGCACGGGTCTCAGTGCACTTGATAAGAGGAACTAAGACATAAATGACGATGCCATTCAGATAGGGGTTCCTAAAAATTACACAACCTGATTTGCACATTGGTTGAGGTTATGTCACGTTACAGTTATTTCTAAACAGAGACTGGTGGTTTTCCGGCTCACATGTCACTTTGAACATGCTTAGAGAGCAGAGTATGGACTGCTGACTAATGTCACTCATCACCTCACCCTATATTACAATACTTTTTAAAATAAGATATTTTGAGATATATTGTGACAGTTAAAGCAGCTGCTTTCAGAGGAATGGAAAGAGGCCTAAGCTCAAATAAATTTATGCTATATCTCTTTTGTACTCATTTGCTGCTGTTGTAATAGTCAAATCAAAGGAAGGTGGGCAGCTACAATGTAGTACTTGATGGGGAAAACACGAGATGAAAACATTTTACTCGGCAAGCATGTCTTATGAATTATTAAATTGACAAATATTAATGTAGAGCAATTAAAACATTCCTTCTAACCATTCAGCTGTCAGGGAGCACCTACCATATTGGATATATAATGAGCCGTGTGATAAAGAATACCACACTGAACACAATGAACAGGAAGTCGCATAAGTGCTGGTACTTGGCATAGTTGGCCAGCTTGGCTGCCTGTTGAGAAAGAAAATGAGAAAGACAACACTTGGTGATTAGCTTTGTGCTCCTGTAAAGTGCAGAATTTATTTCACACATCAACTGTGCCAAATTCCTTGGCGCAAACTCCTAATCTGTTTGGGCCTCAGCCAGGTGGAAGTGACTAGAAACACTAGACAACAATCACAAGCCATTTCCATTGTGCAGGAAGCCTCATGTCTGTAGCAAAAGGGCTGCTGAACAACATCCACTAGCACAAAAAGTAAACTATCTAAAATGCACAATTAAACATGATTTTATTTTAACTGCAGCATATTGGCATCTTGACAATTCTGATATATTTCTTTTGAAATGTCAACTGTAGTTGTAAATACTCAAGGGGTGAATGTTAGTTGTATAACTTATGCCATAAGTGCAGGAAAGGAATAGCTGTCAGAATAAACAGGATTCTAGTTCCAGTCATCATTGTGCAGCCTAGAAAATGCTATAGGAAAAGTAGGTCACTGATAATTTTATGGTCAGGTTTGTGTTTAAAACTATTCAGTGTTTATAACTTTTATATTCAGGGAATTGCTTTGGTTACAGGTTCAAATTTATATACATTTTAATTTATATTGATTCTCCATTGTTCACTGGGTCTGGTATGCGGGTGGAAAAAAATCTTGAAATAATTAAGTACAAAGTTGTCATCTGGGCTGAATATTCAAGGTCATGATACACTGAGAAAGCTGCTGAGACAAATGCCTATGCACAGTGTTCACTCTGGTATTCTAAAAGCTTGCAGGGGAAAAAGTTTGTTTGGAATGAAATCTGCTGAATTAACCTGGCTGGCATTCAGAATGTGCCATACAAATTTACTCCATAATTAAGTTATTCAGTATCAATCTATGAGGGCACAAGAATTTGGCCTGATTTATCTGTATTTAAGCCATATCACATTAATGTATGGTTAATGCATGGTTATGACTCAAACAATCCTGCTTATTCTGTGGGATACTGTGATAACAATGTATTGAAACATAATAGGTACACCTTCCTGTTTATGCAAACAGATCACGTTGTGTGCATATAACCCATGATGCATACAGTCAGGGTTGAGAGGCTCAGCTGATGTTCAGCTAAATGTGAAAATGCCAAAGGTGTAACTTAAGATACTCTGAATGTGCTTTAATTATTGGTGCCGATGCAACGGTTCCAGCACCTTCGAAACGGTTGACCACCTGGGACTTTCATGCACTTCAGTGTCAAGTTTACTGAGAACGGTGCAACACAAAACGTCCTTTCAGCTGCAATTTGAGGTCATGAGTAATGAGTGACATCAGAGGAGAATGCCAAGACTGTGGCGACTAGTAACTAAGCATGAATGTGCTGCCATAAAATCTGCAGGGACTGGGTGACCCAATCGAGTCAGCATGGACCAAAGTCCCTTTGTAACATTTCCAGGACCTTACAGAGTCTGTGCAACAAAGAATACAGGCTATTCTGAAGACAAAATGGGTTCTGCCATTTACTTGCTTTGTACACTTTACAAGGTGGCTATACAATGAAGTGTATGGTGATATGATTAATTGTGTAACCCTACATCACAGTTTCTTCCTGTAATGTTATTGTCTAGATATCCAAGTTTGAACGTGGAACTTTATCAATTTAGTTTAAGAAATCTTGCAGTGTCTGGCCACTCAGTTAAAGGAAACATTTTTCAGTCAGTGTGACTGACCTCTAGCAGGAAGTCAGAGGCGTCGTGGACACACATGACCAGACTCCCCACTCGCAGCATATTGTTAGCATAGGAGAAGCTGATCAAGCTCACTGTAGCCAGGTGATGGATGAACATGATCAGGAAGTCCTGCAAGTAAAAAGGGAGAGGGTGGATCAGTATGTAAGTTTGCCTGAAATTTTGTCCTGCAAGGGCATTTTCAAGCTCCATGCTTTCTGATTTTTGGATATTTTGCCTCTTTGGCAACACCCTTCATGGATGGTTTCTATTACTGGTGTTAAGCATGGGTTTAATGTAACAGATACAATTTTACACAAATTTATGAATATATGAATAAATATAACTAAAAGCAATATGTATTATATATAACTATATAAATTTAATGTAACACAAAGGGCACTGCTGCATGTACAAACCTGTTTCCTGCATAAACCAAATTTCATGACCATAATTTCTAACCAGACAATGATGATCCTTTTAAAGGAAACACATAGCTAAAGCAGTGGTTTCAATGGTGCTTGACTAACACAGTCAGAGACTCGGGCAGAGGGAGAAGATTAAGGTCAAAGATTAACACGACCTAAAAATGTAAGACAAACAAAAAAGCAAAGACTCAAGTGCCCACAACACTGACAAGAGGCATGTGCATCTGACAGCCATGTCATCTGGGCTGACAACAGCACAGTGCAAGACTGCTGTGTGGATTTAGATGAATAGAGGGCCTGTCACACTACCGTCTTAGCTGATGGAAGTGAGTCAGTCTACAAAAACAGTATTTGTATTTCCTCTCTGATAAATGAACACACTGAAATGCATTTGCTTTATCTTTCCAAACAGCTTCAAAAGTGAATGTGTCATCTGCACAATGGTAATCCTTCTTGTTTTAGCAAGTTTTAAAAAATATATATTCATCCTTTTCCAATGTCTAGTAAAACAACAATATTTTTTATTTGATTTTGAGTTGTTCATTTAATTCTAGGTAGGTTCATTTATTGTAAAGTCCTTGGAGACAGAGTTCGTGATGAAGGATGATGTAGATAAATGAATTTGAACTTGATTATCAATGTGTTAAATTTAAAACAAGGACATCCGAGCTGGATTTCTGTAAGATACACTGGCATTTTGGTTTGAGACCTTTAAGGGGCTTTGCCAATCTAAGCACTTCACTCTTAGATATAACATCATGAAGAATACAGGCCAAGATCTGGGCTATTTGGTTTAAGTTGCTACTACAAGGATGGAGTCTGGAAAGCCGGTGATGTACTATGTATCTGCAATCCGTGGAATTCACTGCAAGGTCTTGATACTTGGCCATTAACCACATAGCCACGCGTTATCACCGTTACTTGCTGGAATGCTGGCTGCTTTACTTGTCTGGAAATACCTGCGCATCTTTTATATATGTGTTTTGTTCCATGTTGTTTAATATGTAAATACGCACTCTACCTTTGTGGTTAGAGCCTATTTGAAAAGGAAGTGTTCATCACAATGTGAGGACCCCGGCTGGGCAAAGGTTAAAAAAAGGCTAACCCTGTGAGAGTTTCCAACAGGAATGACAGGCTTAAGTTTGAAAGGTACAAATCCTCTGATGGAATACGTTGAGTGGGAGCTAGCTGCTTCAGCTGACCATCGCACTATGAATAAGATCAATCACTCAGGGAACATAACTGGACCAGCTGCCTGATTCACAAGCATTAAGCTTGTTTCCTCCAGCATTCACCTTATAACAAGCGGCCACAGCTTACTTTTCACTATCACTTTCCACATTTTCTATAAAACATCAGACACACTGAAATGCAAGTGTGGCTGCAGCTCTAACCTTCTGCTACTCTGTGGAATTTGTGTAATTCTATTAGAGTTGGGTCTATCCCATCCTGCCATCACATGACAGTTAGTGCTCTAATGCTGAAACTACGGGCCATTCATAGATCGACTCCCCCCACCCACGACAGATCAGGTGACCTTTCCAAATGAACATAATTGTGACAGTTTGTCACAAAGTCAACTTCAGCCTTAATGCATTGTGACATTAAGTGCATGCACACATTAGAGCTGCATCACACACACACACACACACACACACACGATCTGTCACTGCCAAATGACAAACAATAAACAATAAGTGTATAGACAAATAGACAAATATTTATCCGAAGTGGGAACACAGCAGTCTGACCAGACAGACGGAGACAGAGCCATGTTGTTGCTCTCACCTTCCTTTTAATGTCGGTGAACTGCGAGAACATGAGTGACCAGTAGAAGGCCAGCTCTGTCACATAGTAGTGGTAAAGCCCTGGAGTCAGGACCTAGACACAGGCAGGATCAGAATAAAGTCATTGTTAATGCAAAGAAAGATGGTAAAGGCTAGGCTTTACAGCCATTATCCATTGCTTGACAACACTTCTTAGATACCCTAATTCTGACAACTATTGAGTTGCTTTTTGCGTCAGGCAAGAACAAGAGAATATAAGTTAAATGTTTTCATTCTAAGCAGTTAAGCATTGTGAAAATTGAATGTTCATCTTTGACAAATAATGTAGCTCTCTAACAGTAGCTAAGCAATGTGGTTGCAAAGTGGCATGCAAATACCTAGAGAAGAAGAACTGGCAATATGGAAAAAAAAAAAAAAAAATAAAACAGCTCAGTATCTTTGACAAATACCTGAATATCAATACTATGACTATTGGTGCTTTCTTAAAAATATTTAAGCACAAGAGATTATTAATAAACAATCATTAATAATGTGGCTATAGTGACAAGTTGATAAATAATAGAGCACCAACAACAGCTCATAAAATTTAATCCCTTCACTATAATGCAGCCTTTAAAATCAGGAAAGACTTCTACCATATCACTACTATACTATTACTATATTAATGATATCAATTTAACACAGATATAACCCAGCCCACTGGTGTATGGATTAACAGTGGTAAGGTCACAGGTGTGTATTTATCGAGTATTTTACAATAGTGTCTCAGCCAATCAGAACTGAGGACCAAAATTATATTTTTATTCATCTTTAAAACTGACATGATACAATGTCATCTCCCCATAGGCAGGAAGAAAGCAGGAAAAACAAGGATATGAATCACACACCAATACTGATCACACTGAATTTTATGATAAAATATCAAATACACAAAGACAAGACAGAAGCTCTGATCATACTTTTGCTGTCAGACAGAGTCTGTACCATCAACACAGATGTAAAAGGAGGGGTGAGGAAAAACATCAATAAACGACACTTCACTGCACATGGCCGGTAATATGATTATAATGTAATATGATTATGTTTACTCTCTGTCTGGCAGGGTTCCTACACATTTTCCATTTCACAATTCCATACTTTTCCAGACCTACATTTCCAGACTTCTTGGTAGATTTTGCCGGGCTATATCAGACTGCTCATAAGTAAATGTTTATCAGGCCTGTAAATTATTTATCTTTGTGACTGTGAATGGCTGCTTCAACCACGTTTGATATATTAGCACATAATTTATATACCTCCTTTACTTTGAATTTCAGATCCTTTGCTAACCTCTTTGAATCATTTGATTGGGTCAGCCACTTATCTGAAAATTTGCATTTGCCCATCTAGTGGCGACGGGTGGACTGGAGCTAAACTGGAGGGAGCAGTCACTGTTGTTGTTGGCCAGGCTGTGCGCCCGCAGTGCAGAGGCCTGAAACAGTCTAAAGGAGGTACATGAATTGTTGCCTCCCGCGATCTCTCAATTTAAAACATGGCTTCCTCAAAATGAAAAATGCACTATGATTCATTTGTTGTAATTTTATAAAATACACAATTTAGAAATGCGTACAGAGAAACAAGACTCTGGAACCCTGGTCTGGGAAATGGGCTCCCCCGTGTATGAAATGATTCAAAGGTGATTAAGCAATGACTGGCTACTGTGTGGACTTAATGTTGCATCTCACCTGATAGGGGTAAGAGTACCAGCAATGCCGCGTATCCCACATCCAAGGTGACTGTGCACAAATAATCACGAGCACACACATTAGTTCAGCAAACAAATGCTATTGCTATCATCTGTGTAATTGAAACAAGCCCATGAAATACCATAAATGAAAAACAAACAAGCAAATTTCTGCCTCCTGATTGTCACTTATCTCCATGACAGATGTGCATATGTGCTCACCTGCCAGAGAAAACATATCCCATAGGTAAATATGCACAGATAAAATGTAAACCTCCACCTGTAAATAAAGAAAGGAACAATTAAATCAGCAACCACACAACAAAACTGATCTGACAGAATGCAAGACTCCCACTTATTGTACACATCTGCTTAAATGTGTGCGTACACACACTGTGGTTATAACCACACCCGCTGTGAAAACACAGCAGTAATGTGCTCAAGCTTGCAGAGAGGTCAAAGGGGCTCACAGTAGGCACGAACTTACATGCTTTCACAGAACTTTGTGTGCGTACTGGGTTTGTCTTGGTTCCTGCGGTGCCTGAACCAACGCTGGACCTTGCGCACCTCCCAGTCCAGCTGCTTAGACAGCCCGTCCAGATGGCGGGAGTCTGGGCTCTGTGGACAGAGGAGCAAAGCTTAAAAAAAAAAAAACCTGGTTAAACTAAAGGGTCCAACAACGATTATGAAAGCTTCGTCATTGTTTTTATATCCTGTCAGCAGTTTCAGTCTATTTCGTTGCTAATTCACCATTTAGTTTAATATCAGAGACCCCCCAGCATAACTGAAATACTGAGTGAGAACTAAGCACACAGGAATCCCTGGGACAACACCGGCACTCAGAGGTTCAGTGAAAGCTGACAGCAGTCATGAAAGCGGTGAAACTTTCTGCAGATGTTGTAACAATTCAGACACAAGTTTATTCTTGCATAATTGTTTCGTCACGTACGGTTGTGACCAAGTTCAGTTCCTCCAGAGGAATTTCCATCCCCCAAAGAAAATCCATGACTCCCTTTTCATCTTGTTGCCAGCAAAGATGATTTGTTTCATTAACAAACAATTAGCCTCACTGCCTGGATCCAGCCTCTCTGAATCACATGTTCAGCAACTCATCCCTTCTTTTCTCCCAAATTCCAGGCAGTGTAGAAAAATTACAAATTCATAATCAGGCAAGTAGTCTCAAATAAACGCCTGCCTGTGATCTTATGACATGGAAGTGTTGTGCTGGTCTTGAAAGGCCTCTTCTTTTGAGGGGTGGGGCTGTGGGCAGAAGCTGCACAAATGCCTATTGCAGCTTACATTTACTAACTGATTCATTATAAACCACACTAAGCAATTTTGAGCCAACGCTTCCTTGAATACACTTGGGCCATGGACTGCTGTGTTTTACAGCATGGCCAGCCTTTGCTATCGCTCTCTTTGTCTGCTGCTTTTTACAATGCCAGTTATGTGTAGCTTACAGGATATGAGAGTTGAAAGAGTATCTGAAATGGGTGTGAGAAGCAGTAAAAGAGACAGTGAGTGAGACTGTGAAATTTACAGGGAAGTACTGAGGACTATTACCTAACAATGTCTTTTTGGTCTTTGTTTTCATACCAGGGTCCTTAGTTCTTTGATTGTATCATGTCTGACTGTAAACATATAGACTGCTGTACAGTGTGACCTGCTGATGGTAGATAGCAGTGTTTCCCCTAATATTACCATGTTTGAAGGGACGGGACCTCCTGCCTGCCCTGAAAGACTTATACCTAATGTATATTCACTAGTTTCATTTAAGCTCAGTGTAAGACTCTCTACTGTGTTTTGCAGTCATTTACAGCGACGACAGTTTCTCTCCTCTCCTCTCCATGTTTCACATTTCCGAGGGCGGGCTTAGCCACACACACGTGCACGTGCACACACATGAAGAGCAGAGGAGAGACAGGTGAGGTGAAGATAATGTTACTCGTGCAATAAAACCTTCTGAAAAAGAGACATCTATGAATGTGCTTTTTTTTTTCTCTTTTAAACGCACCCAACTTGTAAAATATGACTCCTTTAACTGTTTGTATGTTCAGGTCCAAATGTTCTGTAATATTGTAATTAATTGGGTTATGGCACACTTGAAGCTGGAGCACTTTGGAGCACATAAAGCAAAGCTCTATCAGAATGAATTTTTTAAGATCTGGCAGCCTTTTATGTCATATTTTGAACAAAGACTTAAAGCTAATTTCTTTAGCACACTGTACAGCCTGACTAAAATCTAATCAAACTTTAAAAAAAAAATGCTATGTACCAAATTGTGTGTATTTTCATGCATGGGAAATTAAGTATAATGGGCAGAAAAGCAGAAAAAAGGATCATCATCAGAGCTGGCTGGCCCCTAAATATGTCTGCCCCATTGTTTGACATGGCGTAGAAGAAACCAAAGAAAACAATAGCTGTGTAGTACCTTTGTGATAGATGTAAACACTTTCTCCAGCACTGCATTGGGCTGAGCTCGTCGTCCAACATCCGCCTGTATGTGGAGACTCCGGGCACAGGCGCTGGCAATAAATCTGTCACATGAGTCAAGACATGAGAGGTGAACAGTCACTTACACAATACTTCTGTAAAGAAAACATTTGGATCTGTTTGACAGTCATTGATACAGCAACTATTCTGTGAAAAATAAATACTTCCCATTTCCACCCCGAGATCCAACAGAGAGGGAAGACCACAACAGAGAAAATGCAAGAGGTGCAAAACACAGACACACACTAACTGGGGTCATTTCAAACATGCATTTGTGTACAGGATAAGTAAGTTTGATTTAACAATCGCATGCTTCCTTTCTGTGACAAGAGGCTACTTTGCATTTTAGTTTGCCCACATTTGAATGGCATTCAATCAGTGATCATTATCCTTGGTCTCAGCTCTCAATTCAACACCACAGCAATAAATTCTGTTGGGTCAACTCTGAGCGCTCTGTGTGTCTCTATGTATGCTGTTTTTTGTTTTGTTTTGTTTTGATTTGGTCCAGTTGAATCAAAAGGCTACATCAATCATTTACAAAGCTGTGTACTATCACAGCTGGCACTGTAAAAAAGTTAAATCACTGATTCTTGGGAATTTGGATAAAACAGGTTTTAATTTTGGAGAAAAAAAAGTGCGTTAAATTACAAAATCTGAAGGTATATCATTATAGGCCAAGGTCTTGGCTGTTCAGCAATGTACCGGTGCAACCTCCTCATTTTGTATTTTTTTCATAAAATAGGTTTTTCCAGTTATTAGGCTACTTTGTTTTTGTCAACACCGTCACCGTAATGTTTTTTTTTTATTATTTGAAAAACATATTTTTGTATTAAAGAGACTATTACTTTAATAATTCAACAGCACCAAAGAAACATATTGTAAGCATATTCATTTAAAACAAATATAACTGCCTCTGACGGTGGTGACACTAATCTGACGGTGGTGACAGTCGCCTCATGAAAACATACATTTCCAAAATTTATACCACTCAAGTCAATGGCTTCTTGCTTAACAACTTTATTTAACTATTTGGTACAAAAAATAACAATCCTGAGCACTGTTATAAGCATTTTTCAGACTTCCATCACCACCGTCAGACAGAAAACCTGACGGTGGTGACAAAAACCTGCTCTTTCACATGATTAGCCTGAGTTATTCACATTAGCCAGCTTGTTTTCGCCCTGTTGCTACCTACATCAGACCTCTTCTTAAAAAGTATACATTTATTCCATAATCTAATTTAATATTTTTTATACAGAAGTGACGGTGTTGACAATTTATGGTTGTGACAGTAGCAGTGTCCAAAAATATGAAGAGATTTAAGAGAAAATAGCAAACTTCCAGGAGCCTGAGCGGTCTTGAAGCATCCAGTAGAGCTGAAGGTTTGAAAAGGGCTCCTCGGGAATGTAATTGACCTTGTAGTTTTTTTATTATTATTTTTTAAATATATATCTGACGGTGGTGACTTTGATTCTTTTTATTCATGAAAATGTTGTAAATTTCCAGCAGAAATAGCATTTTTCTTAGTGGGACATGATTTATCCAAATTCTCAAGAATCAGTGAAATAGAAAACACACCCTTAAACAAATAGGTGACTGATCTTGAACTTTTAGGTCTAGATCTGTGAACATGGATATGCCTTCAAAGATATAGTGGCAGTAACCACAGGTACGTAAGAAACAACAAGCTCATTTGGATGTTACAGCCCTGAGCCTACAAGGTCAGTCTCCAATTCATTGTCACAGTGTTGCACAATGTTTGGTTTGTTGTTGATGGTGCAGATTTAGAGCCAGGTGTTCATGCCAGGGCTCCTCCTCACACTTGATGAAAACAAATTTATTACTTTTTCATGACTTTCAATGACTTGTATGGAGCATTTCCATGACCTCACAATTTAAGTTCCTTAATTCTCAAGGTATAAGTCTTGGTTTAATTCAACTACCTGCTGCTGCAGAAGTTACACCGAAACAAAAGCTGTGCAATTCTCTTTATGTCTTATTATCTATGAAAACAGGACTACAATGTGAATGATGTGAATGATGGTTTAGGCTGGACTGTCAACCTTGTAAATGACTGTGCCCCTTGTCTTTAATGAGAAATGTAAATGCTGCTACCAAACCTTCAGGGAAAGCAAAGGACTCATTTAGGAACTTTCTCCCCCAATATGTGACAGCTGAATGGTAAGGAAAACCAACACATTACAAATTACAGTTCAAATTATTAGCCATTGCCATGGCTATTTATGACATGGCAGCTGAGGACTTTTCTTGTCGAAAACACCTGTGACATCTAGGTCTATTTCCTGCAAAGTAATTATAGTTATTTTTTATGCAGGCTATTTGTGCGATAATTTTAAGCACTAGGTTGTCATGATCCATCTCAGTGCTCTCTGATAACAGTTTTCCAGAATGAACACTGTATTGTGAAACTGAAAACCTTATGACGGCCTACAGAAAAGGGATTAGTAATCAATAGCCCAGAAAACAACAAAAAATGTGCACCTCTACATTGAATCTCAAGGTGCAGACATGCTCCTATTTCAATTTTTTAAGTACTAAGGATGCATTTACAAGAGAATCTGTAAACCGCAACATAGCATCCATTCAAATGTTTTGATGGCTTGCTTTTTTCCACAAAACTAAAAAAGAAATCTTACAAGAATGTTCCTGATATGAGATAGACTCAGATCAGTAAATTAGTAACCATAAAAAGCTGTGAAGTGCACAACCTATAAGACCTTGGCACGATCATTTTATCTAGGTAAACATGGCAAGTTAATAGGGTTTCAGTTAGACAAGACGGGACAGTTCTCTGGTATAGGTTCACCAGCAATGAGCATGGCTAGTTGTGTTACAGCAATGAAATCCTCCATATCTTGATGACAATTCCATTGTGTCAGTGGTATACTCAGAGAAGGTTCCCAGTCAAGAGAATCTGACACTCACCACAAAATAGCCCGAGCCATTGTATTTCATTGCGAGCAGAGCAGAGGAAAAAAATGCCTTTTGTCTGAATCAAAAGGACTCACACTTCTTGTCCTCCCTGTTCTTATTGTCTCTCAGCAAGAACCAGCTTTACCTCTCGGTAAGCAGGTCAACATGTTTTGAACTGATGCTTGAGAGAAATGAAAAGTATGCGGATTACAGGGCTGGGCAACATCACTGTTAAACCAACCCAACTAGGATCAAATCCAAAACCTTTCAGGAGAAAACGTGCCACAGATTAATTATATACTAAAAATAGTTTGTATTTTGTGTGGAAAAATCGTAAGAGACAGTTAGTACTAGTGTTGTTAAATAGTGGACATCGCAATGTAGAATCGAACACTTTGTATCCAATAACTGAACAACAGCTACTTTATTATTAACCTCTTTTATCTACTGATTTGAAAGTGAAATTTGGCCCAAAATCCACCATGACTCTGTGGTACCGAAGTACCAAAAAATCCATCCAGCAGAGAAGAGAAGGAGACCGGACAGTTAAGTTTCACATGACATTGTGTTGTTAAACATTACTCCAGAAAATCCACATTACTGCTTGCACTTAACTGTCTAAATAAGAGCACCTTGAACATAAAACACTTTAACGAGTGAAGACACTAGGGAATGGGCATGCAGCCTCCATTACAACATCAATATAATCTGTCCCCTCTGGAGCTGACACTTTGATCGCCTACAAGCTTAAAAGAATGACACTATCTTGCTTGCAACATGACTTCTAAGTCTGATTCCATCAGCCTGAATTCAATGATGAAGCTTCAAGTACCCATCTCTTTAATTAACAATCTAGATATTAAATAGTTAAACGATGGTTATTATGTAGACAAGTCAAAAGGTGAACTATTTCGCCAAAGAAATAGTCTACGGACGATATCTAAGGGGGTTTCCTAATAAGGAAAGGCCTTCCAATTTGTGACAAACATGAGGATTAATCCAATAAAATATCCCATGCTAGCCTGAGCCCGCAGTGAAAATCAATGGCCGGCAGCAACAGGAGAAAGGAAAAGCAAGACGTAAGCTAATCTATTTATGTCAGATGTCAAAACATCCCTGTTCCTCCTCAGAACCTAACCACTCCAACATATACAAAGCTTGTTAGCAACAGACAGTCTGTGTACACTGACACTGGTGGCCCTGATGGCTGGGAAGAGCTGCTAGCTACTACCTTGACACTAGGACAAAAAAAAAAAAAAACTTCCCAGTCCCAGGCCTTGGTTCTATTCATAGCAAAGTGTGAGATGTAATTGTGGATTTCATTTGATTTGCAAATAGTTTTGAAAACATAACTGGCAGCCAGTTATCTGGAAGAAATGCACCATCAGGATTCATGAAAAAACAATGTCTAGTATCAGGGCAGTAAACACAACACAAAGCGTGGTATAGGATGTTAAATATGACATGCCCGCATTTAGTTTACAGTCCTTAATTCCTGGAGTCCAACCGCCCTTTTGGGATGGTTTTTCAGAGGAAAAGCCTGCTAGTTACAAGGAAAAAGACAAAAAAAAAAAAAAAAAAGACAACAACAGATTGTAAGGCAAGTCTGTCTATAATCTAATGCGCATTATTGTTTGTAGTCTTAACACACCACTCAACCCATGACAGGGCTTAGAAGGGCCTAGGCTTGCACACACAAAATAGCATGACTGCATCCATCTACAAAGTCACTGCCAAGAGCAATGCGATGATTAGATCAAACAAGAAGAAACTGGTCTAAAAAGGAGGCCTAGTTCTGCCAAGGAAACCTTGGTCACCTGAAGCGTGGAAAAGAAATGCCTGCAGGTAAAAAAAGAGGATCCTGTAAAGAAGCTCGCTTGATAATTGTATGCATAAAATGTTGCCTCTCTGGAACAAAGACAAATATGTTTGGAGGGATAGAGAGAGATGGTGGTGAAAACTAAGACTTTAAAAACCACGCAGGTAAAACTGATCACAGTTTTCAGCCATGCAAGTATTCCACTATTTATGCTTCATGGCTTTGGTTTCAAATAACACAATGATGGATCTGAATTAGGCTATCTCATATTTGTCAGTAGGGATGATCAATAATATTGGCATATCATCGTTATCAGCTAATATCAGCTTTAAAATAAAATATAGGTATCAGCCCGAAATTAAAATTTATGCCAATATGACATGCCAAAATGTGAAATAGATCAAATCTTACATTTTACAGTTTTGTTTGAAAGAAAAGTTATGGTATGTTTTACCTAAGCTGAAGAATTTTCTTATTTTGCCCAGTGAATGTGTAGCCTACATTTTGAAAAGCTTTATATTTTATATCTGCATCTTCTAGTGGGCCGTCACGATAACAGTAGGCATAATAAACTGTTAATTCCACCACAGGAGAGACTTCATGTTCTCTGCAATTAGATGGGAAAAGGTATGTGCACATGTTGGCTATCGGCCAAAACAGTTGGAAAATATCGGCATATCGGATATCAGCAAAAAATCCAATATTGTGCATCCCTTTTGGTCGGTATTATCTAGACACACAGGTACTTTCCCTAAATTTCCAAACAAGCAAACAACAACTAGGCTATAAGCAGGCCATATGGCAAAAACCAGGATGTGTCTGAGAGAACAGACCTCAGACTCAACACTGTCGTTCTGTAAATGAACAAATGTGTGTGTGTGTGTGTGTGTGTGTGTGTGTGTGTGTAACTACCGATAATGTTTAATTGTCTATGTGTGTGTATGAGGCAGAGGGAAAACCAAGCCGCGGTCTGATGGTTTTCTGATGAATAAATTAATGAGCCGGTCAGTCGGCCAAAGTAACAACCAATAAATATTCTCACTCCTGGAAGGAAGCCTCACATGAGAGGACAAGGAAATCTGCTCTGGCACCTGAGACAGGTTGCTCAGCTACACAGATGCCAAACAGTGGCCTTTTCAACGGCAACACCTTGGCTGTACACCTGAGTAACCTCCATTATCCGATTGCTTGTTATTCACAATCACTTTACCACGTACAGATTTAACAGACAAAGCCTGCTCCTGTGTGCTTGGACTGACCCTGTTTGTCTTGTCTAGAAAGTACGAACCAGCCACATATAGGCTACTGGAATTAACAGGCTAATTTACATTTCCAGAAATATTTCACCTTCCCTACTCCTCCCTGCACTAAGATAACGTGCAATGGTCCAAATCAGGTATAGCCCAGATTTGAAGCACAAAACAGAATAAAGCAAGAAAGTGTAAAATATTAAAGGTGAAAGAATGCTTCTTTTTCTCAAAGGCAATCTTATTTCGGATCCAGTGCATGCTGCATATGTATTTTACTTAACTTTTACAGTCTTTCTGTGATACAAGAACTTCCATTTCATGTAATCAATGTCTCATAAGTCCATGTTAGCTGGGCTTATAAATCAATCAATATAATAGAGTCTTGCAATACAACACCCAGGAAACACTGGATATGCCAGCAAGAAACAACAGCTATCATTCAATGGATTTGTTAATTGATCAAAATGTTATAACTATAATGATAACACTGTATTTCCCATTACAAGCATTAGCCACATTCTAAACACCCAATCTGGAATTAGACTATAGGGCCATGTTTGCTGTCAATGTGCTGATTTCATTGATTTAAGTAGCAGTCCATCCATTAATTGTTTTTTTTTTTTCTTAAGCTCATGGCATAAAGACTGTGATATTATCAGACTGCTGAACCTGAGGTTTTAGTGTTTTAGTTATTGATATGTAAGTTGTTCATTTAAAATTGTATTAGCTAATCACTGCACAACAGGCCTTTAATTGTGTTTCAGTTGAATCATGAGGCTAGAGATGAATTAGGTGAAGGAGGGGATAGTATTCCATCAGCAAGTTCTACACTTAAGAATCTAAGTAAGGTTAGATAACAAGCTGAACACAACATAAGACTGTAGTTCAGTCTTCCTCAATTAGCACATCAATGGCAATACAGATACTTCACCGAAACCTTGAATGGAGTGTTGTCTCATCGGTTAAGCAGATGGGTTTTGTGATAGCCACTGACACACTTAGTGACAGGGTGGAAGTAGCTTAGGGTTTAGGTCTACCAGCTTCTGTCAAACCTGGTATTAATCAAATGACATGATCTCTAAGTATTTATTTATGTAGCACCTTTCAAAACCGGGGTATAGGTCCTTGACCACATAGGGAAAGGACAAAGAAAGTCAATGTGAATGAGGAAGTAACTACACCAACAATAAAACCAGACACGTGGTGTTTCCTCTGCATTCATTTAGCAGTGGTGCATCACTAGTGCAAGAGAAGAAGTGAAATCAAAATAAACACTATAATTATATGTTACTATTATTCAAAACTTAAATACTGTAGTCCAGCTTTTTAAAAGTAATGACTGCTATGATTAAAAACATTTTTAGCACTAGAACTTGTTGCTCCAGAGTACCAAAGCTGCACAAAAATTACAGAGGAAAATTAATATATTGATAAGGCAGACAGAATAATGTAAACCTGAGATAAAAGGAATACCAACAAGACAGACAGTAAAGTCAGTTGAAGGCTGACATGAAAAGGTGAATTTTGACACATTTAAAATATCAACTATTTTTGCTGATCTCACACTCAGGGAGGCTGCTTCACAGCCTAGGAGCCATCAGCATTAATGCCTTTTTTTAAAACTGACAACCACAAAGTTCTTGCCACGCATCATTTTGCTGGACCTCATGTTCCTGTCAAACTGGCAGATGAGAATGCAACCTCAGATCACCCCACCACACACCCACTGTCACTCTGTCTCTCCTCAGGCAAACAGGCTGAACAAGACCAAAACCCATATGAACAGGATTTGTTTTGAAGGAGAAAATGTGCGAAACCAAGAAATAAAGGTGGGGTGTGCCACATCTCGTCTGTCTTGATGGATGGGTGTCACCGGCTGATCCAGAAACGTTAGACTTGCTTTGAACTTGCCTCGAATTCCAAAATATGCCGCCCACGTATCAGTAAGAGAATACTTGGGATCTATCTTTTATTGGGGAGAGGACTGATTAACTATGCAACAGTCAACTGAACAACCAAAATCCACTGCCCCCATCTGCCACAGTAAAATGTCTCCATGACATGTCTCCACTTGGTTGCTGTAGCAAGTCTGCAGCTGCTTGGCATTCAAGTGTGCATCAAGCCAGGGATGTGTGTGTTTGACTGCCATGTCATCACATCAATGGCTCCCCTAACAAAAGGCACAGTTTCACCTTTGTGCAGGGCACCAGCAGACAGCTGGATGGATGGAGATCCTGTCTGACAGCTGGTGACATGATGTGGCAGTCTGACACCAGGCTGGCAGGGCCTTGGCATCACTCTGTGCCATGCATCAGGTGGTTTGACTACAGGAACAAGGCAGCAGGCTAACATTAGCTGAACACAAACAGGGCTCTGGACATCCTGGGGTGTCCCAGACAGAGCTCCAGTGGGGGTCTCCGACAAAATGAGCGCCAATACCACTGAATTTAGCTATAGAAGACGATGCGTAATGTCTAACCTGACACTTTTCACTGTCGCAGCTGTTATCTCCCACCAACAGTGAGGGAAGACAACAAAACTATTCTGAGATAGGAGTCAATGAGGGACAAAACTATTGCCAAACCAGCCTCTACCTGTTTGTCTATCGTGTTTCTTCATGACATATTTTTGGGAACACCCCACAGTTACTGATGGTCTCACAGTGACAAACCACAGTTCCTTTGATGTAGTTAGCTAGGCTAAAATTTAAATTCTCATCCGTTAAAGTAGCTAACGTTAGGTTCCCATAGCTACCAAGTCTCGAAAGTTTTTTTTTTTTTTTTTTTTTTTTTTTTTAAATAAAATGAACGAGGTATGTACCAACCTCTCGAAAAGTATCCTGACGAAGAAAATCCCCAAAGCCAGCGGCAAAGCAGAAAGCAAGTGTCCAGCTTTAGGATACTCCACCCCGGGCGCTGGGTCTGCCAGATCCGCCCAGGTTACGTTGTGTGGCAGCCAAAACCTCTCGTTCCAAAACCAGGCTGAGAGAGCAGCCATGTTTCACGGCGATGTGGCCTCGGACGGTAAACAAAAGTAAGTTTCTTATCCGGCAGAAACGATGTATGAAACTTACTCAACTCCTCTCCTACTCCAGGGCCACTAGAGGATGACTTTCTACACTCAACTTTACCGCACCAGCGTCAAGTACACCACAATACAAATGCGACTTCCGTCTGTAAACATCAAAGTAAGAGTCCTAGCGACGGACTTCCAGTTTGTTGCAGTGATTTTAAGTAATGTTAAATAATGTAAGGCTGCAGTGTCAGATTAATTAGATTCCCTATTAAAATATTGACCCAGTAAGCGTTTTAAGAGGATGCATGTGCACTCTAATATTTTTTCCCATAAACGACTCATTTTTATGGTTTTCTTTTGAAGGGAAAGCAGCCTTCACATCCTGTCTTACCCACACTGTCACGAGCTAGCTTGACTCATCTTAGCTACCGCCCTGAGAGCTGGAATTAAGGAAGTGAAGCGGGTCCCACCTCCCACATTAAAAACTCAGCGAGGTGATGGGTGGATGTTAGCATGCATGCTGTCGCTTTGTCATTTTCAGTAAAACACGCGTGGTGTCACATGCTCTGTTCCCCTTTTGTGGGATACTATTTTGTTTGCTTTCCTACTTCCGCCCAGTAATCAGGCAGATAAGGTTATCTAATATGCTGATGGATAAAAGGTAGGTAACGCCGAGCTGAGGTGATGCATTAATGATTGAAGTGAGGGCACGGCCTAGTGGTAGTTTAAAGTATTACATCCACAAATTGCCCTGCACTGTCATCTAACGTTAGAATAAAGTTTGACCTGCACACTTTCCCCTGTGAAAGAGCTCAGACATTTATTCCCCCCACCATCATGCTTTCAGACACCTACAAAAATTAATTCAGAGCATATTATTTGGAAAGTAGTTTAGAAATGAGGTGGAATATGAAAAGTAAAACAAAATGCAACTATTCAATGGGTAAGTTTTAGAAAAGTAGACCCAGATATATCCCTCTAAGTGGCTGTCTATAATGGATCCATCTTATACCATGTCTGAAACGCCAAGCATATTCACAGAGGAGATGTAGAAAAGGTGAAATCAGCAGAGGGTTATCCATACATCTAAATTATGATTGAAAGTATTCCACATGAAGCCCAGTTTGTGCTTTCTGCTGAGGCTGTGTTCTTCAGATTAAGTATTACCATTATTGGGTGTATCTATCGACCACCAAATTCTAATATTTCAGATTTATTACTGGTAAATCACATGTGCATATTGTTTCCTCACAATGGAAGTGCTGCTATTTAATGGGTGATTTTAATATCAACATTATCAGCTCCAAAGTTAATACTCAAATCACAGATTTTATTGATTGATACTTTATTTTTTCATTCTTTGATTGTAGTACCCACCAGAGTAACTGAAAAATCAGCTGCACTGATAAAGATTTTTATTTGATTTGATTTGATTTGATTTTTTAGTATTATTATTACTTATAGAATAAGAGAACTTTGAAATCTGGAGTCTTGTCCATGGATGTTGCTGATCATTGTTATTGTTAAGCTGGTTATCTGATCTTTTTTTTTATAGTCTCAAAAAAGTATAACTTCCCAAAAACATTTTACCTTGCAAATTCAATATATAAAATAATTTATAACAACAAATTATTTAAATTATTTGTCAATATCAGTGGACAAGTAACCCATCCTTCTATCTGATGATCCTCAAAAGGCCTCCACCTCTTTTTCTGGTATTGCTTCTAGATGTTAGAAGGAATCTTTCCCCCTCACACTTGTTTCCACTAAATCTCACTGTTGATCAGATAATCCCTGGATTACTCCTGCTTTAATGACTTCTGCAGACTTAACACACTACCATCAGCATTTGAGACAGTTCATGGTTTCATAAGCCTCAGGAAATTTACCTTAAATTCAATCATTTCATTTCATAAATGGGAGACAACTTGGCTTCTTAGATTCCACTTAATAAAAGTAATTCTCTAGTCTAAAGTTTATGAATTCTCCTGTACTAGATTTTCAATTTTCTCTGGTTGTGGAAACTGAGATCCTGAAGGTCCCCTAGTTTTGACAGTATCCCTGGTAGTCTATTTGAGTCAATCCAGGATTCACTACTAAAGCCTTCAACTCACATTCTCAAGCTCTCCAAGATGGTGTTCCTGGTAAATTGAAAATAGCAAGATGATGACACGGCCATTTCCAATCATTACTGAATGATTTTAATTCTACCTGTAATAGAAAAAGTGCTGGAATAACTTGTTTATCAAAACTTGCTGAATCATCTGGATAGGCATAATATTTTATATAGGCCTATACATCAATATGGGTTTAGAAGAAACCACTCTTCTTTTATGATGAAATCTATAAAGCTCGAGATAGAGAGGAAAGCACTATAGGAGTCCTCTTATACTTACCTAAAGCTTTCAGCACTGTAAGTCATCCCATTCTTTTTCAAAACCTTTCCCATCTTGGAGTAAAAAAATCTGTGTTGCTCTGGTTTTCGAGTTACCTTCAAGACAGAAATCAGTTTGTCTCTCACCAATTCTTCTTTTTGTTCTGTCACTTGTGTGGTGTGCCTCAAGGATTAATCCTTGGGCTATTATTATTCTTGATTTATATTAATGATTTATGTAATTTTCAAGTTTTATTTGCTGATTACACAACTGTTTTTTTTTTACCCACGTAAAGATCCTGATGATATCACTAAAGTATTGATTCAAGAACTCATTAAGGTCTGTGACTGGTGTAACAGTAACATGATAAAGTGCAGTCAAGACGATTTCTGTACAACTTGATGAGTCTCTGTACCAGAAAAATCAGGTTTGCACAGTTACAACTAAAATTGCAAAAGGTGCTGGTATTTTGGAAAAAGTCCAATCTGTGACAAACACTGGGGTTCCCGCTCTTTTATACGATTCTTTAGTTTATTCATATTTACAGCATATTACTGTAACTCAGTCTGGGCGAGTACTCATCCCACTAAACTTGTCCCTACTTTTCGTCTGAGCATTAAGAATCGTCAGCTGTGTCCATCACACTCAATCATCACAACCAGTGTTCTTCCAGTCAGGCATCTCCAGTGTTGATCAAGTCAACCAAGTACAGATCACTTTATCTGTACACAGTTCGCTGAACAGGACCACTCCATCATATTTTCATGAACAGTATTCCCTCAGTCATCAATTCCACAATTATCCCACTCAAAAAAACTACAAGCTCAGGCCTCCTATCTTTCAAACATCACAAATTCCCCTTGGGGATCAATAAATTATTTTGGATTCTGATTCTGAATTACATTTTGGTTTAATGTAGAGGTTCAGTCATATGGAAAGCACTGTCATCATCATGTTTGAAACTTCGTTCCTGCACAATTTTATGAGCGCCATAAAGCTAAAGGGTTTTTTTTTTTTTTTTTTCGTTTACAATGTGATGGATTATTTCTGTAAACTTCCCACTATTAATTAGTCCTTTTAATTTTATTTAATTGCTTAGTGTGCTTGCATGATATATGTATGTCTGCTAGTGCGTGAAATCTCTCGTCCTCACTCGCCCCCATTCCCCGTCTTACAATATTTTCTCTCCTTTTCTAATGGAAAAGTATGCACTGGAGAGTTATGCACTGGAGAGTTCCGTGATCAAGCCCCTTTGAGGGGTTTTTGGACTTCTCCATCACATTTTCTGTTTATGTACATGTCGATTTCTGTCTGTTGCATATGTGTAAACAGACATCAAAATCAAAATCAAATCTTAGCAAATCTGAGTTGCTTAGCGAGGATGAGGCAGCTGCAGTGTGTCCCCTCTCAGCTCTCTAATTATAGATGGACATTTGCCCCTTTGGAGCACGTTATTATTAGAAGTCTCATAGGGCAGTTGACTCAATAACTATGTGAGGGATTTTGGCCAGGGGAATCCAATTATAAACAGTGGCAAATTATGTAACTTCATGGTTACCCTTTTAGAGCTGGGTAACTGAGTCAACAAAAAACTGTGTCATCCAGAGAAAAGGAAGAAAGCCCATTTATAATCCAGAGGGGGGGCGAGGGTTGCTCGTGCATCTCTCAGCAAATGAGACTTATGATGCCGGCAGGGTATCTATAAAGCCAGCTGCAATCCAGTTGACACCATTGTCAGTCCTAGTGCCTTTAGGTGACACTAATCTGTGACTCACAATGACTGAGAGTACAGAGATTCAATATCTTGCTCAAGGATATGCTGATTAGACATGAACCCGTGACCTTCTAGTGTGACGGCAGGCATTTCCTCATCACCTGCATGCCAGCAGAATCAAAAACCAGAACACCTCCCCACAGGCATTTTTCGGGTGAATCATCAGCCAGGTTGTGAAGTAAGGGCTTGGAAAAAAAAAAAAAAAAAAAAAAAAAAAAAAAGAACGCAACCATTTTCACATTCAAGCACTGATAATCCGTTCTGTACCCGATTAATTATGAGCGGTGTGCATGAGCGGGCGACGTGCAGAGGCTGAAGGAGACGCTCGAGAAAATGGTAAAGGTGAAGAGTTTAGAGTGGCAGACTAGTTAAGCTCAGGTCAGGTTACAGTGAGGCTGCAAAGCACATGGGTTTGCGGGGATCCTTGTCTGCGAGGTACCACCATGACCACGACTGTGTGAGAGTCTGTCAAGGTAATAAGAAAACATTTCACATGAAAACAGACCAAAAATACAGCCGTTGATTACTCCAAAACTGTATTCCCACACGATTCTTGTAATTGGGTTACATCTCAACAGCTCCAAAGGGGAAACAACACAGAGGGAGTGGTTATTGTTATGTATTCAAGTGTTTTAAAACTCATACATGCCAGTCACAAGGCAAGTTAAGGCACTTTCAGTTTACAGACGATGCGACATTTCCTTATTAGCACTCTAGTTAATACCAAGGCCATTGGAATACCCCTTTATTCACTGCTTTATGACAAATATGATGTAGAGGATTTATATAACAAAAACAGCCATATGTTTATAATGAGAAATAACAGAGTTGGAAATGGGATTCATGCTTTTGGTGGTGGTGTAATTGCAGAGGGTCATCACAGCAGCTTAGCTATGGGGGCCCGCTCTGCTCCCTTTTTGTTTTTGGAGGTTCACGCAAGACAGGAGTCGAGTTAGATGAGGCACAGTCATCATCTAAGCTGCTCCTCCTGTAATTGCCCGGGCTTGTTGGTGTATAAAAGTCCATTTCAAGCATCGATTGACCAGCCAGTCCTTTACATGTGCTCCGGGTGGTTTTGCAAACAACTGATGAACTCCTTTACTGGGTGGCCGTTGAAGCAGATCTGGTAAACCGCATTGAAAAGAGGAAACCTGGATGGGGTGAAAGAAAGGGAAAAAAATTATTGGCTTATATTCATTTGTGCCTGCAAAATCCTAGCTCACATGCTTCAGCACAACCTTAATAAATATACATCAGCGATTGTAAATATCCCTGCACAAGCCACTTCACGATAAAAGTCAGTGTAATGATTTGAGGTCAATCGTCAGCGAGATGCAACTTACTTGTCCACCATGTTTTTGTGTTTCAGGATGTGGTTGACCTCAGTTGCAGTCGCTGGACCTTGAAGCTTCTGACCGTTCAGGAGCTCCTTCTCCAGCTGCTCAATGGACTAAACAGTGAAACAGTTGATGCTTCAGTTTTGATGTTATGTTACTGAAGTGGCAGAAAGGGTGTTTACAGAGAGGGAGAGAAAGCGAGAGAGAGAGAGAGAGAGAGAGAGAGAGAGAGAGAGAGAGAGAGAGAGACAAAGCAAGGGAATAGGATCCTCAAAGAGAGGGATTTTAACCAAGAAAAACACTGATGGAGACAAGAGCATCACAATTGTAGTTTTAAAGGAGTACTCCAATGTACCTTTCCTGTTTTGGCAAAAGCCTCCCCGATCTTGCGGTTGCGTCCGCCGTAGCAGGTTGTGATGAGGTCAGCGATGCCGCAGCTCTCCAGGAAGGTGGCGGGGGAGACGGGGCAGTTTGTGCAGAAGACCCTGGCGAAGGCAATCATCTCCATGAGGCCAAGGCGAATCACTGCCGCCTTGGTGTTGTCTCCGAATCCCAGGCCGTCGCAGAAACCCGCTCCTACTGCTACAATGTTCTGCAGGAACAGCGGAAAAAAACTTCCACATTAAGAACGCCTACAATGGACAAAATCAACAGAAAACCTTGACAACTGGATATTGATACATGCCCTCTGCCAAATATACAAGGGAATGAAAAGAAGGTAAATCCGTCCAGTGGGCAGAAATGCTGACCTTGAGCGCTCCACAAATCTCCACAACATCAGACTCCTCCACCACAGTCACACGGAAGTTAGTGGTCTGCATCAGCTCCTTCAGCATGGGGCCGATGGCTTTATCTTTGCAGCCTGTGTGGTATTAAAACATGCAATTAATTCCCCCATTTAGAAATTCATTCTTCATTCTTCCTTCATTCTAAAAGTGTAAATATTTAGCAAGACAGTGCAAATAAATTGTGTCTTTTGTGTTGTTTTACAAACAGTATTTGCATTTCACAAAACATGTCCTGTTCTGTGTATTGTGTGGCATAAAAAGTGATGTGCCAGTCAATGTGCAAGTGAAACAGAATCCAGATTTTAGTTCATGTACATACAAGAGAAACACTAAAATTAGACTTCTAAGGTTTTTCTTGTGGCTCCATTGATATGGGAAAAAAGAACGAAGTGGTGCCTTCTGGCCCTGTGCATGCTGGGAAAAGCTCCAGCCCCCTGTGACCCTGAACAGGAATAAGCAGGTGTGGAAATGCATGGAAGGATGGAAGGATGGCTCCACTGGTGTCCAGGCTAGACTAAGTTCAAACACTGACGTTTTTATTAGATATCTGTCAGTCATGTCTTGCACTGCAGAAATATTGGAGGTTTCTCTTTAATCACACTAGAGTTTAATTCAAATTATATTAGATATTTCCAGTTTGTCAAAATCATGCCACCTAAAGTCAATACTTCAAAAATAGAGATGATTCTATCCTTAAAAATTGCACTCAACGAATTCAGATGACTGTGGTAAATTGTTAACTTGTAAGGTGAAACACACACACACACACACACACACACATATGTGTGTGTGTGTGTGTTTTTCCCTCCATACCAATAGTTGTTTCACAGAACTTCTCCTCAGCGACCTCGTTGGCAATATTGGCTCCCATGAGGACGGTCATGGTGATGCCCAGCTTCCCGCGGATCACCTCGGAGATCAGTTTCAGACCCTCTGGCCCCTCGTCTACACCCTGTGAGATACAGATGAGCACCCAACTCACAATCATGCACATATGCAGACGTGCCAGGCACACGTATCTGGCTCTTTCTGAAAACGTGGCTCCTGTTCTTTATTGTGGTGTGAGATGGAGATTTCACAGAGAGGCCTCTGTGGAATGGTTACCTTCACATATGGAAGTGAAAATTAAATGCTTTGATGCAGCTTTCACATGTGCTGCAGGGGAGACAAGCTCTACCTTGATGAGGGACATTCCAACGGCATCTTTCTTGATGTGGTCTTTGATGGTGTCGCACACACGGAGGATGAACTGGTGAGGGACCACAAAGATCAGGATGTCGGCTCCTTTCACAGACTCAGCCAAGTCTGGGACAGCCAACTGGTGAGGGGAGGGAACGCATAAAATAAAATAAAATAAAAGTTATTAAATTAAATTCAAATTAAATTTCATGTGGCCACATTCATGTACTCAATAAATAAAAAAAAAATTCTGTATGTACAGCCTGCAAACTCAAATTAAACAAGTTTCCAGGTTCTTCATTAAGCCTGATTTCAAAGGAGGGTTCACCATGTACAAATCAATTGGTCATTTCTACATTTCCACCCCCCCCACCCCCCCACCAAAAAAAAAAACAAAAACAAAAACAAAAAAAAAAACAAAACAAAAAAAAAAACAACAGTGTTATAAAGCACTGCTTTGTACTTACCACGTTGGGGGGCAGCTTGTGACCAGGCAAATACTTGACATTTTCATGGTCAGTGTTGATGATCTCTGTGAGTTTACGACCGTTCACCGTCTCCTCGAACACCCACATGTTCACCGTTGTCTCAAACCTGTCGTACTTGGCTGCATTTGCACCCACAATCTTGGCAATGGCAGAGCCCCTGTGGACATCAGGACACACCACTGAGCACTGCCTGAACACAGCATCTGTCTTAGTATCAACAGGAAGGAGCTAGAAATCTGTACTAGTGATGATCTGAGACTTCTTGTGTCGCAAAACAGTGGACAGGAATTCAGAAACACAATGAATGCAAACAACAAATAAACCAACCAACCAACAGACAAAAACAGGTGACAGAGCTTCCTCTCTGAACACAGCCACATAGAAACATTCCATAAAGCATGCAACAAAATGTACAGTTTCCAAAGGATTTTTTTCATTTAAAAGCTTAATTTTTTACTGAGGTTCCCTCTGAATGAAAGGAGAGGGTCATTGCCAGGCCACCTGAAATATTTCATTTGTCTGCTTTTCAGTGGAGCGTTTTTTGTGTCACATGATTGAAATACATATTCAGTTTCTTTCCCACCCTGATAAGAACAAGATTATGGGCCAAAGGCACAAAACGTCTCGCCTAAAAACGCACAGATTTAAAGACAGAGTATCAGCACAGTCTCCGGTCTAAAAATATCGGCATCAGTATGGGCCTTCATAAACCCATGTTAGTGAAACCCCCTGTCCCGTAAAGGAATGTACATGACATAATATGGTGGGCAGCATCCTGCAGACAACACTCAGCTGATATCCACACTACAGATGAATGATGACTCTTTACAAATGTCACTGAAATAATTGGCAGAGCACTTTAGAAAGGCTTTTGAATATGTTGGCAACAGTGACATCAAATACTTTATGTGTGTGTGTGTGTGTGTGTGTGTGTGTGTGTGAGAGAGAGAGAGAGAGAGAGAGAGAGAAAGGGGGGAATCTCAGCCAGCTCACGAGATAATAAAGCAAAATGTGTAACAATCTGTAGTCTTGCAGTATGGCAGATGTCGATCAAAACTCTTAGAGTGTTGAACAAACTATCAGTCAAAATAAATCAAGCACAACATTACATGGCCGATGACATACCAGTAGGCAGCTGAGTAACTGTGCTTTTGATGACCATATTTGTCTGACGGCTTTGCGCACAGAGAAGCGCCACAATAACCCGATGATAAACTTTGTGCGTACGGTGTGCACAACAGTGTCTATTATGGCGACACAACAGGAGCTGCAAATACCGTAATGCACGATCATGTCACGATAAACACAGGCTTGTGCAGCACAGTGGCCACAGGAACGTCACAGCAGTACAAGTGTGAGTCTCCCTTTTGGGGGTCAGAGTTCATGTAAATGTCCAAAAAGCGCTCACCAGTTACCAGAGCCAATGACGCAGACTTTCTTTGGCGCTGCCATGCTGTGTGTTTGACCTCCCAGGCGGTGCTCCTGCCTCTCCGGAGTGCTGGTGTGTGTGTGTGTGTGTGTGTGTGTTTCAAGACAAACTGAACATGAGACAAAAATGTATTTATACCAGACACAGTGCAGAGGCTGAGGCACACCCCCGCCTACTGGTTGGTTCTCCGGGTGGCCTCTCAGGGCCAAGTTCAACGCTCACACACACCCACACACACATCCCCCCACACAAAAGCTGGGGGTGAAACGTCGAAGTTCAACAGGGGTTTCATTCAAACTTTATTTAATCGGATTACAGTGTACTTTGCCTTCCTCATGTAAGAAAAACAATTTATAAAGCAAGAATCCCTAAAAATAAATAAATAAATAAATAACTACTGCGACTTTATAGTAAAACGTAGCATGCCTCAAAATGTGACAGGAAAACTAATATAGAATAAAGTCACAACTAACGATGAGGTGCAGCCCAAAATATAGTGCATGGGTCAAGTGTCACACTGAGGTTAAGTGAGGAGAATAGGGCTTTTTGAACACTGCTAAAAATAGTTTGCTTACAGTGGTGCTATTGGCATGTGGTGATCACTCACTGGAGGTCATAGTTTAATAGTTTTGTTTACAAATAAATCACTGATTAATGATACCATGGGAAATAAAGATGTCATTAAGTGCAATAAGGTCATTATAAACTAATTGAGTAGCAAAAACATGCTGCAAATCCATACGGGAATAAAAGTAGTGACTTTCCACTGGGAACGGGCACATAAAAAACAAAGTGACAGAGCTAACTTTCAGATATCCTTTATTATAACATAAGATTAGAACATACAGAAAAATAGGTTTGGTCCATGAAAAATTGTACAGATCCAAGTAATACTAAAGTCCCCCAGTGTTGTCTTTTAAAACCTAGTGGTTCCCAAACTTTTTTTTTTTTTTTTTGAAAATGCTCTAAACTCCAAACTTCGGTAGTGTATTCTTGAAATGCATGAAATGAATGCAACCGACGTTTCCAGCCAGGGCACCAAATCATAGCTTTAACAGGGCAACATCCATTAAAACTCAAAGCTAACACGTGTTCAACCAGAGTATGAAAAGGCTGAGATTATTTAAATATCCTAGGCCACATTTGCGACCAAAATGCACCAAGCTTGTTCAAGTGTATATGGCTTCTCTGCACATAATTAAGATACACAAACCTAAAAAGCAGATGATTCAACCTCACCCCACTAACAGAGGGCACTCGTGCTGATTGCATCTTGCCCTCCGGAGATGCTGGATGATCAAATGTGAATGCTATCATTATGTTGCTGAGAGCTAAATCACTGGGCTCAAAGAGAGACAGCCAATTAATATAAATATTGGCTCAACTATCTGAGCGTAGACAAAGAGTTAAAGAGAGCCATCTGCCAGGAAAACAGATACACTTTTACTTCACACCCATCTTCAGTTTTTTTTTCTGCTCAGTATTTACAAACTATATAGACTAGAGGTACTCATACTAGCTACTTCCTTGATACTCCGTACTAGCTAACAAGACAAGTATTGATATAATTAATATTTTAAAAAACAAATAGGATCATTAAGAAAACCAAAAAGCCAAAAATACCCATGAAAAACTTCATACTAAATGGCACCCTAAACAATACAAAACGATGTATATCCTGCCATGGTCAAGCTCTGAAACTTTAGGATCTAGCGCAAAGGAATGTGGCACAAACTGTCAAAATAAACCAATGGGAGTTTGTGACAAAATGACACAGTGATGGAAGTGCAGCATGACTGATTACACACCATCAATATCAAACTGTATAGGCAAGTATTTCAGGGGCCAAAACGGGAGTGTGTAATGTAAATTTACTCAACAGGGAAACAAAGACCCATGGCAGAATCAACACATTCCAGCTGATTTAAGGTATTTTTTGTGTTCGAGAGAGAAATTTCATTAAAAGTTGCCCACTACTTTTCATAGGTACTTTTGTGTGGGCCAGGGGCACAATCTATCAAAATGAAAGGAATGCTTCCAGGTAAGGCTTAGACAATCAAGAGAAAATACATCGTGCTCAAGGTGTGATACATCATGCCTTCTGGTGTGACGACAGAAGAGAGGGAGAACAAAAAAAAAGAAAAAAGAAAAGGAAGTAGCAACCAAACTGCAATACACGTCAAGCAGAAGGGTGACTATAAAAACTGACATCCTATATAACAGTAAAGCCATCTAGCATTTATG
This sequence comes from Myripristis murdjan, assembly GCF_902150065.1. Lineage (NCBI taxonomy): Eukaryota > Metazoa > Chordata > Actinopteri > Holocentriformes > Holocentridae > Myripristis > Myripristis murdjan. Next base: position 13,836,336 of record NC_043984.1, on the reverse strand, counting down.
TCTTTCTAGGTTTGTCCAAAAAAATCTGGGGGCATTCACTTGATTACACACACACACACACACACACACACACACACACACACACACACACACACACACACACACACACACACACACCCGCATTCACACTAGCCGCCTCCACAAGCACAGCACGTCTCTTCATTTGTCTGGGGCCTGTGAGCAAATTCTTTAGGTGTTCCTGATGCCGAGAGCCTGCTCCAGCTCCTGCCGCCGCTGCTGGACCTGAAAACCATTTCCATACAGAGAGATGGAGATTTAATCAACCGCACACAAGACAATTATAAAAACCAGAAGGATTCATTGTGGATAGGATCAATAAGGTGTACCCGCTGGTGTGACTCGGAGGAAGCTATATACATGCTGATAACAGGTGCTGAGATGCACAAAGGAGGTGGAATGAGAAGTGGAAAGACAGATTACCTTGGAGTAGAAGTAGCGACAGACGGCCTCCTGGGCCCAAGGCTGGAAATAGAATTCTGCCCTTCGCTCTTCTTCGGGGTTTCCGACCACATCTGTCATGGTCTGATAACAGAGAAAAGAAGACATAATTAGACATTCGCCAAAGCAACATCTTGACTAACCCTGCAGCTGAGAAAATCAAGAGTGCAGGCTTGTCCTAGCAAAATAAGCGATGTTTTGCCAAGTGGCTGAATCCAGACGGTAGCAATGATCGGCGTGCTGTCAGAACGTTTTGTTTTTGTTTTTTAGATATGATAAGGCCAAAGAGACTGTTGCTGGCTGCTGACCCAACTGTCAAACATGAGAGCAGTCAGTGAGCTTTGGACTGGATTGGATTCATTTCTCTCTCTTGGAGACCTTCCTCTCAACAGCTGAACAAACCCTGCAGGTGGACACTGGTGTCAGCCCATTCACTCCGCAGACAGAACAGGTCAAGCCTGCCTTCAGGAAGATGCGCTCTGGCTAAATGTTTCACATTTTGGTCTGTTTTCTTGTGTTATGCCTGAGTGAATGAGCTGCCATGTATAAGTATGGGGCGCTTGGTGTGTTCTCCACATGCTTACATAACATTCCCACAGGTAAACCCTGGATTCCAACCCGTGTTACCATGACCCCAGCATACCCCAGGCTGACCAAACAATGTTAACCTCAAGCACTGATTCACATAAGTCAGCTTGGCAAACACTCAGGAATGAAGGCTACAGTTATGCATGTCAATTTCATGTTATTTTTAGAGATCTGATTCTAAAGATGGAAATTTCATTACTATATGTCCACACTTGGCCTGAAAATGGCTGTTATGCATGTCATTTGGTTGTTTTTACCTACATCTCTGTTCACACTAACGCTGATTTATACTTATGAATCAGACTGTTGGAGCAATACAGCGGTTTTGTGAAAGCACTTATAATTTCTGCATTGTGGGTCCTTGTGCAGATTGCTGAAACACTAGACGGTAGTGTCAAGATTTACTGTTTCTGTGCCAAGTAAAAAAGCAGATTAAAATGGAAGCAACTGTTTACAGTCTGTGATAGAAAAGCCCACAATTGGACACACTGGAGAGGTCCAAATCAATGTTTTAAGGCCTCAATGAATTTAAATGGATATAAAAAGCTGAATAATTTGATGATGACATGTCAAATGGATCGACGTACTTGTGAATCTCCTCAGTTGGCTCTCTGTTTTCTTTACTATGAGTAGAAATCAAATGGCACACTATGGAAGAAGAAAAGTGGCCAAGTGGAGTTCTTGCATCACCACATGTGCAGTTACATTTTCAGACTGGCACATTGATGCAAGAATAACCATTGGCCCTTAGGTGTTTTGCAGGCAAACCTTTGTGGATTTAGAAGAAAACTCCATCCTCAGATATTCAGAAGTGGTTGTTATTGATGTTTTAGATAACATAGCTGAAAATGATACTTCAACTGTAGTTGTTTGTTGACGCTAAGTCCCATTGTCTATATTTGTCCAGTTATCCAAGGGACTGAGAGAGAGAGAACATACCAACATCACCAAACAAAGCACTGGACTGAGGAGTGGAATGGATATTGCCAATAGCGGATTATTATTATTATTTTAAATAACAGCTTAAAAAAAAATTCAACGCAAATCCACTGTTTAACATGTGCTTAGGTGGTGGCTGCCAGCCTCACCTTGAGGTCTCTGCACTGTGACTGCAGCCAGTCGTTGATGAAGCCCTGAGGATCTCTGGCGAAGCTCAGCATGAACTCTCTCTGGGTCTTTAATTGGTTGATGGTCTCAATGGTTTCATGGATCTGAGGACAATCAAGCAGAAAACATCAGACATCAGTTGACAGAAATTAATGAGGTGTTGCTTGAATAAAAATTAAGTCCAAAACAGGCACTTTAATATTGGCTGAAAAGAGTAATCATGCTTTCAAAACTTTGTGACAGAAAACTTTATGGTGTCGGCTTCCTTAAATTAACCACTTCACATTTCATTTTTTATTTAACATATAAAACAGCTGGTGCATTCTTCACTCATGAACTTTTAGCGAACCACCATTACAAAATGCGCCATGATGCATGATGTCGATTTTCTTTCCGATAAGCAATCGAAAGACCAACAGCGTGATAGTCACAGAATTTCCACAGAATAAAGATAGTTGACAAACACAGATCATTAAGACAAGGAAAAGATAAATAACCACAGTTAATGAGAATTACAAGGTGTGGCTGGCCGAATGACCGGTTGTTAAGACTTTATCGGCTCACTCATTAAGGTTTTCAATTCTGCTCTGGTCACCCATGACCTCAGCCGGCATACTGTCTTTCAGAGGCTGTGGCAGGCTCAGTTTTAAAGCTAATGAAGATACTGGCATCATATGAAAGTAGACGACCTAAAGAATCCGCAGGTACCAACTATGTCATGCTAGGATTAATATCACTCCTAAGTTAGTCTAAATGTTGGCAAGGCCAAGGCCAAGGTCTAAATAACTGGCAGGGCCATATTCAAAGGAGTCCCTTGACCTCTGACCTGAAGATCTCTGAATAAGAATGGGTGCTATGGGTGCCTATGGGTCTCCACTTTGCAGACATGCCCGTGCTTATCCCATGCAGGATTTTGCATGCAGCACAAATGTGTAATTTTCACCTGTTCTAAATTTTTAGATTTGAGGCCCAAATAGTCTTGGAGTTGCAAAAATAGGGTCTGACTGGAAAGCCAAGACTCTTGTGGATTCAGTGAGCCCAACTGTATTCAGGTGTGATGATGTTAGCCCCTCTACCAGCCACTTCATTGTAGTAAGACCATTTTTTGATATCCCTGTAAAAAACAACCTACTGTGACTTCTATGATAATCACAGCCTAATGAAAATGTAAACCACAAACTAGAGCCCTAGAGCATTCAGAGGATGTATGGCTCTGAGCAATTTCCAGAAAAGAATGCTCACCATCCAATTTCCGAAAAATGAAATTCTTACAAAAATCTCTAAATGTCAAAGGTTTTTGATACCAAATGACAGCATCAATTTTTCCTATGGTGTTCCTCAAGATGTCAATGTCCTATGTGAGATTTTAGGGGGATTTCCATTCATTCTCAGGTGGTCAAAAATGGTTAAACATTGCACCAAATCTGTGAAACGAATGGCATCAATTTAAAACTTGGTGCAACAACTTATGAGACATTGAGTACAGGGAAATGACTATGCTCCTTCATAACATTTTAACTCTTATACACTCTAAATAAATAAAAAATAAATAGACGCCTAACCAAAACAGTGTTTATTTCAGATTTATGACTATAATGACTTGACAAACAGTGCTGCATTTCAATCTGCAGGTTCCCAGCTTTCAGATAATGTATACCACTTCTATGTGGCATCTACTGCTGAACTTTAATCTCTCCCCATAAAAAGGGTTTTATATAAAAACAAATAAATACATAAAAATAAATAAATAAATAAGGGGGAGGTGGGGATGTTGGAAGACGTTAATCAAGCTGTAATATTTACTTCAGGCTATTAGTCCTAATCAGCGCATGTCTGTTTGTCCTTGTAGTGAGTCTCAGGCTTATATGGCATTAGTGAATGGAAGGTTGCCTAGCTACAGCAAAAAGATCAGAAGAGAGGCTATGCAAAAATGTTTCTGACATCAAGCAAGCAGGAACAGGGTGTACATCTACAATATGCATCCAACCCAAAATAAAACAAAACAAAACAAAACAAAAAGGACGACGCCTACAAACTATAAACAAACCCTCTAAAATTTACATTGTTGCCTGTCCCAGAACAAAGACGACACAGTGGGACCTCTGTTAGGGGAGCGGCTCCACGCCTTATCAGTGTGATTACAGTCAGCTCAGCCAAGGTAATGGCTGCTAGTGGGAGGTCAAGAAGACCCAACTGACCTCAAATAAAATGAAATGGAGGCAACAATTTGAGAGACGAAACTGTCCTCTGCAGGTTGGCTAGACAGATAAAAAAAAACAAACAAAAAAAAAAAAAAAAAAAAAAAAAAAAAAAAAAAAAAAAACTACCATCACGCTACCATCAAGATGGTAGCATGTAAGGAACAAATGTGTTAAAAAAAAATTCGAGAAGTGCCCTGGCTTTAAAACTGTCATGGAAGATGACAGTTATTATCACATAGCAAATTGACAAGATTTAGAGCTGAGCTGTTCTCTGGCAGAAAATCTGTGTGACAGGGAAATAACTGGAAGAGCGACTTCTATCCATTTGACAAAAAACACACTTCCTGCAAATCCAAGCATGACATTTACTGTAGGCAACGTAGGCTGCTCCACATTGGGGGAACGAGTCAGGAATGTGACTTGGACAGTACAAAAAAGAACAAAGAAATAATGTAGGAAGCAGGAAACATTACTCCCACTCGCCCACTCTGGGCACACAGCTCCCTTATACTACACAGGCAAGACATTTTGGTCTAAAAGCAAATTTAATCTGGTGGGGGAAAAAATCATTACATCTTTAACAAATACAGCCAACTGGTAAGAACTATTCAAGGCCAGCAAGTGACTGCCGGGACAGAGTCTGCACCTTGTTGTCCAGGCCGGCTATTTCCTGCTGACTGGCTGTGGACAGCAGGAAGGAGTTCATCTGAGTCTTCAGTGTGTCGTCCACCTCCACGTCAATGTCATAGCAGGCAGTCTTCTTTTGGTCATTAGGGTCCACACTGTAAAAAAAAAAAAAAATAAAAAGGCCTATCAGTATTTTATTTTGGTAAGATGTGGTCATGTCACAGTGGGTGGTGAAATTTAAGTCTAATAGGGACAAGGCCAGAGGATGGATGGGTTTTTGTCTGAGGTGATGTCAAGGGAATGCACTCATATTTACAGATAATGTTCTATTGTATTCACATTTTACATGCATTTAAGTTAATGCTACAAACCCAGGGTGTCTCTCAATAAATACAACAGCAGTTTAAGGTTTATCTCTTCGGTTTCCAACATTAAAAGAAACCAGCAATAAAGAAAGCAAGGGCCAGAGACATTGTTCTTAAAATATTTCTGTGCACTCAGAAAATAAAAATGAGAGTTAGAGCCATAAAGTTTGGACTGGCAGTTATAAAACCTTTTTTGAGGTGGCAATTCTTAAAACAATGCCATTTGTACATTCCCTTTATTAATTATCAGCAAGATTTTAATGACCTCTCCAAAACCATGTCATACAGGTTATTTGCCATGACTTTTCCTAATGTAAAAAACACTTTTTTTTTCTTTAAGTACAATCAATCCTTTTCCCAAATCTCTCAGAACTATACAAAGCCTGTCTAGCATCTTAAATCAAATTACCTGATCACATGGTTGATGATTATGGGCTCTGGGGGCATCAGGAGTGCATGCAGACGCTGTGGGATCTCAGAGAACTTCATACGCTGGGTCTCAAAGATCTGCAAAACAAAGCACACAAGCATTTGGAAAATAAAATTAGTGACTAAAGTAAGAAAGGCGTAAGTTTGTCCACTGGGAAAAGAATCCCACAATGGGTGGAATGTGATACCGAAACAGCCAGAGCTAGAGGGCAGAACTGACATTAATTTAAAATTAAAGAGATTCCTTGCTGTAGGATTTTTCTGTCAAAGGATAACACTAACTTATTTTTTTCTCCTTTTGCCATTAATGTCCATGAAAAAGTCTAAACCCACTGATGCATTTGCCATAGTCTGAAGCTACTCCTGTCTCCTCTTCTGCTTGTTTGCCTTTTCTCCTGAAGTCAGAGCCCCCACTGTTTTCAAAAGTCCAAAACAGCTTGTAGAGACATACTGCTGTCTAGACCAATGTAATCCATTACTGAAAATGAGCAGACTCTGGTGTTTCTTCTAAATATAACTTTTCTACTTTTATTACATCATTAAACTATCAGTTAGGGTTAAAAGACGCAAAAGCTCTCTTTTCACTATTTCTCTCTTTTGAGTTGGCAGGTCTAACAAAATGACAAGTCAGATACAAAAGGAGTCTCTGGACCTGCTGCAGGTATTTGTCACAGTTGATGAACTCGCGCTCATGGGGGTCCTGGAGCTTGTGGGTTTTGACGTACTGCCACAGGGCCTGAATGATCACAGGCCTGGTTTGGGTGTGGATTCCCAGCATACGAGCCAGTCGGGGATCCAGCTTGAACTGAGGCGGCTTTGGGGACAGAAAGAAAAGATAAGATACTGGGGTTAGGAGACAGTAAGGGAAAAAATGAGGTAAACTTTGGTACATTATTCTATGGTGGCTAATGTCTCAACAGTGCAAATTTAAATAATGCATGCTTTCATTTTACAATCTTTAAAAAAAAAAAAAAAAAAAAAAAAAAAAAAAAAAAAAAAAGCAAATCTTACCAGCAAACTTATGTCAAGTTCAAGGTTAGTTGAATCTCAATATCACCATTTACAGTCTCAAAAGGCTTTACATTTACACCACTTGACTTAATCCTCACCTGTTGATGGACTAATTGATTAATTAAGTAATTGTTTCAGCATTAGTTAAAAGAGCTCTTGACACAGCTGACTAACAGGCAAAGTAAACCCTGGGCATTTACCTGGTAGTCCAACATGAGCAAGACAGTGCAGCGGACGCCCACATCACCTGGCCTCTTGACCTGGAAACCATCAGTCTCCTGGGTGGTGGCAGTCCTATGCCACTAAAGACATAAAGAACATCTTTAGAAACCTGTATATCATTAATTGATTGTTTATAGGCTGATATACTTAATTTATACCAATCATCTTTGCTATGCCCCCACCCCACCCTTGTAAAGACATCTGACCTGCTAACAACATATGACAAATAGACAATGGTTTACCCCTGTCGTTCAATGCAGCAGTGAGCAAGGAAAACTATTTTACAAATCAAAACTTTCAAATCTCACCTCCACCAGGTGATTATCTGGTCCATACAGGTCTTTGTCCAACTCAATCACCAGGGACTTGAAAAAGGAGGAGAACTTCCTCTTCTGTTTGGTAGCTTCATACTTGGACACAGCCGTCTAGATAGCAAAACAATGTTACTGGTTTGTCCTATGAACCAAACACTGGTATTTTTAAGTTGCTATGTTTGCCACAGGCTCTTTGGCTATCTGTAGTGGCGGAAGAATGGAGTGGGTAAGGTATAGAAATTGTGCTGCAGAAAACACAACATAAGATCTGTAAGCTTTTTAGTTTGGGATCTCCATTCACAGCAGGCCTACTTCTTACTGCACCGGGCCACCACAGATAACTGCATGGGAAATAGTGGTATTTCAAGAAATTAATCAAGGAAATATGAAGCTTACATCTTCCAGCAGACGGCCCTCAACACGTAGCTCCCATGATGCAACTGTGCCTTCTCCATCCTCAGCATCAGGCTTTGCAGGGTTGAAGGTATTAGATATGAAGATGCGGAGTTTTCGTTTTTGCTAAAAGTAATCAGTCGAGAGAAACTTCAGTATAGTGTGTTATCCAGCATTCAGCTGAGATGCAAAATCTACACTGATGATCAGTCCAGGTGCATTAACTTCAGTTTTTTAAACAGAAATGCTCGGTAAAATAACTGACTCAGGTTCTGTGATTTCCACTAAAGTCAGTGATCCAACACCACTACCTGATGGTCATATGTAGTTCGATGTAGGTTAAGACCAATATATTGGGACAATATTCAGCTAATATTAACATTATATGTCATCCATCTCTAATAGGAGAGGTTCCTTCCTACCACAGCACCATCAAAACAGTATGCAGTGCTTCTCCAACCATAGAAATTTGTGACTTGGCTGCCCACTAACGATGATTCTTATAATTCTTATAGAGGAAACACTGTAAGAGGAGTATGTAGCATATATGTAAAAGCATGTCAAACAGTAATTGATTTAAGTGTTCAAATTTTTTTTTTTTTTTTTTTAAAGAGAAAATCAATACTTCAACTACAGGCCTAGTCTTCCACCTAAAAATCTGGGAGGTAACACCAAATACTTTTTGCATGAAATTTAAAGGTACTCAGTATCAACAGAAAATATTGATTGTTGGCCTGATACAAAAAGTATTAGTATCAGAATTTGACTTCAAATATCCATCTTAATCAAAATCTAATTCAGTGGATAGATCATGACACCAATCCAGGGATGCGGTGGTAGCCCCTGCAATAATGAGAAATGACCAGGAAAGTCCTATTACTAAAATATTATTTTGTATGGAAACTAAAATGTTTTTTGTCAACCCTCTAGCCCATTCTAAAACTTGTCTGAGCCTGGGATCTGTGTTTCTGAGGGAGAAGTTTAATATTCATATTTTGTGAGGCTGGAGACAGTGAAAATTACTCCTGGTATGCCCTTGAACATGCTCAACATGTTCTGAAAATATAATCCACCCATTCTTGGTGCTTTTAATGTGCATGAAAAGTAAAATGGCTGACTACTTTTGTTCATGTCAGCTTACCTTGCTGTACTGTAGCTGGTACGCAAGCATTTCTCAGTCTTGGTAAAAAATGGTTAAACATTGGATTCAAGCTGTGGTTCACTAACTGAGCTAGCTGGCTGTAGATACCAGCCGTGATTTTCATGGAATTCTGGAGCAAGGAGAAACCTCAATAGAGCTATGACTCCAGATTTGTGAACAAAAGTGACTGATGGAGCACAGGAGTCAGTAATTTGGTGGGATGTTGCACACTCTGGAGCAGCTTACCTTGATGGGTCTTTTGAGAGCCTCCTGGATGTCCAGCCTTTTGCGCATGATAGTCTGATCCAGCTTCCTCTCAAAGGCGAGCAGATCCATGTAAGCCTGAGACTCTGGGACCAGTTCTCTGATCTGGGACAAAACACAGACACCAGCTGTCAAGACACTGGTGGCTCCTGGATAGAGCACAACTGAGAAAAGCCCCACTGCTGCACTCTAAATGGAAAATGTGAGCTAGTAGAAAATTTTTATACATTTAAGGCATTTAGTAGCCGGTCTTATTCATGGACACATCCAAAGAACGGGACAGTACAATAAGCCTGAATTTCTGCATAACAACATTTTTAATAAATAAATAACAAATAAACAAATAAAAAAATGTCACTGTGATCACAGAAAAAAAATATGTAATAGGGAAGGGGGAGGAAAGAAGAGAGAGCAAATCATATAGAGAAGGGATTTTTTTTTCAGGTCCTGTACACCCAAAGTATACCATAAGGCAATGCACTTCACTGGACTACTAAGAGACCACTTAAAGTACTTCAAAGGTGTACCCTTAACCCTGCCAGCTTCTACAACTTGGCCTATTACAACTTCACAGTGTTTAGAATAATCTGATGAAAATTTCAAATATACTTGTAACGTGTTGGAGACTGCACACAACCAAGGCCAGCATTAATGGATTTCTATACACTTTGATTAAAACTTACCCTCTGAGGTAGAATTTTATCAGCCATCTTCTTCTTCTTTGTGCTGTGAAAACAAATTAACAAAAAAAGGTGAGTCTGAGTCAAAGGAGCTCTATGTATCTTCACAAACAAAAACAGAAGGCAATTATACTAGTCAGTCTCCAGGTTACCCTTTTATGTGTGTTTATACAGACACAATAGAGCAGCAGTATTGCACTGACACACATTCACAATAACTCAGCCTCCTTCAGAAACAGCTAATTATGTTCTTTACACACTGGGAAGCCATTATGCCAATGTTAAAGATGACAGTTGTTTAAAAAAAAAAAAAGCACTGCATTCTAGTTGAGTGCCAAAAATGAATCTTCTACTCATGGTCCAAGAGCCCTAACCAGTGAGAACTTACTGCTGGTTGCGGTTCTGCTGCTGGACCTGCTGGATCTGCTGGGGGGCAGGTCTCTTGCGAGATGGATCCATCACACCAGGCATTCCAGGGCGGGACACAGGGCCGGTGCCGTATCCTGGGGGGCCCATGGCTGGTCCCTGTGGAGTCATACGGCTGGATGGGGGCATGCCGGGTCTCTGGATAAGATAGATGAAAGGATGGATTTTAAGATCTAAACATTTTAAGAAAGGTTTTCTGGGCATTTGTCCTCTATTTCACAGCCTGGAATGCTGACCAGGGCTCAATGCCATTTTGTCCACTGAACCAGTCAGTGATTTCCAGACATTCAGGCCCAACGATTTTACAGTACAAAAGAGATAAAAGACAATTTCACATTAAAGGGCAAGTTAACTCCAAACACAAATCTTTATGTAGCTTGAACTCTACTGGTGAAAAGTATGGTGCTTGGTCTTTGGTGGCAAGTGATGCAACCACCCATACGGTGTAACAGACGGTGACATCACCTGCCACCAAAGACTTTTCCTCTACTTTTCAACAGTAGAGGTCAGGCTTCACACTGACTTGGGTTTGGGGTTTAGTCCTCTTTAATGGTGCACTATGGCAGGATAATCTGTGAAGTCATCTGGTTAATCTGTTGTTGTCTACCAAGTCTGACATTTCTTGCCATCAAAGAAATGACAGAACAAAACAAACTGCATTTGGAGACGTCTGGCTTTCACTGATGGTTTAATCCATCATTTGAGCATTTACATTTCAAAATATTTCTAACACTCTTGGAACTGCAGGAAGTGAAAACATTAACAATAGCCATGAGCCAGTTTAACTTAATGCCAAACTGGTTCACTGCAATGTTCACTGCTATGTGTCTTTGAGGTGTACTGGTAGCTGAACATTGCGTTCCCAGTGGGTCAGAGATTCTGAAAGGCCACTGGTTAGAAAGTTAGAAACACCAGACACAGCTGACCACTAACTGAGATTTTACAGATAAGTTGACTTTATTGGCACCTGCTATTTTCATTCTCTGGTTTGCTTAAAATAAGAGAATTTATTCTGTGCATTGCCCCTGTAAAAATTGGTGTTTTCTGGAAAAGTTTTTGCAGTTGTGCAGTGTGAAGATAAATTTGATTTTGAGACCAGCAGGTTTGCCACTGGTTGCATTCCAGGTCATTTGCTACAGATGTTGTGGAGTAAGAATGGCTATAACTTGTATATTAATAATATATTGACAACTGAGCCATAATTCCATTTTTCCTGTTGCGGATGGGGGATCGAGTTGAGGGTGCTGCAGAGTCATGAATGGAAAAGAAACAGTGCCTTAGCAGCTAAGCAACTGCCAACCCCTCTGATGGTCATGATTCAGTGACTCTCTGATGAGGACATTTGTATCGAGGAAAAATAAAACCCGAAAATGCTAAAAGCGCAGACCACCTACATTTCAGAAGCACAAATTCTTTTTCCAAGGCCAGGTGTGCAGCAAGGCCATTATAAAGGCTTGTGACAGCAAAAGCAAATCAAAGCCCATCATCCTTACATGTTAACATTTTTTAAGGGTGTGGCCAAACATAAGTTATGTCTGATTTGGTGATAAGCGACCATACACATGGAGAAAAATATTTAGTGAAAGAGGTTTGTTTAGTAAAGGGATCCACAAACATGAAAGCCGTTAAATACCTCACTAGAAAACTGAAGGCTACACTGAATCTATGTGCACTGAAATAAACAGAACCTGTTGCATAGAAAATCCACTCCCTACATGTAGAAAAAACACAAACTGCATTGCTGCTCAGCCATAACACACAACAGCTCTGTTCATGTAGAAAACCTCCAACACAAATAGTGCATGTCATCATGAAATCCAAGTAGCCTGCAATTTGAGATATATTATCTACAATTCCCATGTCAGTACCTAAAGAGATGAACAATTTGTACATCAGCTTCTTCAAACAAACGCTGCCAACTCACCAAACCATGCGCTAAGAACTCAAACAGACGACTTCGTGTGTCTGACTGCATGAGTGCGGATGAGAACAGCAGATAAATGACAAATCACTGGTCTCAGTTTTCCTTCCAGCACAGTCAATTTGATGGTTGTGAAGCTCTTCAGTGTGAGAGGCAAAGGCATAACGCTTTCGTTCAACAGCCTCAGGTGAGGGGTGGGAGGGAGGGAGGGAGGGAGAGTGACAGAGAAATGGACTTGCTAACAATAAAGGCAGATGCACCCTGCTTTTCCATACAGAAGCTTCCAGCTGATAACACACATATACCCTGTCAGCCCAGATATCTAGCTTGCAGAACCTCAAGTACATGAAATCAATCAACACATCTATAGGTATGTTTTGTAATTGAAAAGACTCTGGTAACAGTTTGATTTTGTTTTAAAATATAGTTTCAAATTGACTGCAGCAAAAACATCACTTCTGCACTTGATCTTCATAGACTCCAACAAAAAGCCAACCAACAGCTACCTTCTGTTTTACTTTTGTACGCCCACAACATAAACTAGACGCTTCATCACTATGATGCTTAGTTATCACAAAATTCAGCATTTTGACTGCCTTAATATGCAGCCTACAGTTTTTATACACTGTTAATTATAATCCAGCTGCACCTTTTAGTGAACAATTTACCACTGCCTGCGCTATAGATTTAATTTCCAGCCCTAAGTGCGTTAGACCAGTGATTTTCAAAGTGGGGTCTGGGGACCCCCAGGGGTCCTTGAGAGGCTTCCAGGGGATTCACAGCAAAACGAGTTTTACCTTAATTGTACTAGACGCTGTTAGAATGCAGGAAATGCATGAGGCATCGTTTTCTTCTCTCTGGTTGAACCTCACTGTTATTTGTCAGTGTTCAAGTATGACATGTAAAAAATTTAACCCTGAGGGAAAAAAATCACTTGATTTCTTTCAAAAACAAGGAGAAAAAGGCAATTAGCAAATTAGCAAAAAATGATGAGAAAATTAGTAAAACAAATTAGAAAAATAAAAATAAAATTCCAACTTGAAATGATAAAATAATATATTTAATATAGTAAATGATTATTAAAATGATATATTGAAAAAGACTGGATCAGTGATTTTTGACAGACATCAGATTTCTTATATTTAAAGGCTTGTGAAATACACCTTTCACAAGAGCTTCATAGTTAATACAAACCAAAATATTTCTTGATAAACCAGTCTCTATAGGGCAAGATCACTTCAAATGGGGGTCCAGAATATGAAAAATTTTGAAAATCCCTGTGTTAGACTATAGACAGTCTGACTATATTTTAATCAGGAAAAGGTGTGCCACATCTTTGTTTAGATTTCCTGACTACAGGAACAGTTGTGTCATGTCACCTGCAAAAAAAATAAAATAAATAAATAAATAAATTTTATATATATATATATATATATATATATATATATATATATATATATATATATATATATATATATATATATATATATATATATATATCAGATGCTGCTGCTCTTGCCTGCCTATATCTAACAGCACTGACCTGCACATGACCTGTAAAGCAAAACTGGAGTGTTTTGCCAGTTATTTAAACTTTCACAGAGGTAAAACCAAGGAAATTCCTCATTGATATTAGGAGGATGATTTTGAGGGCTTTTCAATTACAGGTCACCAGGTGGGGGCTGTTTTGTCATATGTGCCTGGGTGTGCATTTTGATAATGAACTGAGCTGAAAGAAAATACTGAGGAGGGCCCAGGACATGCTATTTTTCCTTTCGAAACTTTCTGACATGAATGAGGGTAAAGTTCATTGAATGAAAAATTATTCATTTTCATAAGTACAGTCATTGAGAGCTTATGTGAGGTTGATACCACTGTTATAATGTACAGATGACATTAATGTGAGTAATTTTTGGTATATTTCTGAGCAGTTAACCATGTTTTTAACTGGATGTGTGCAGTTTGTCTTTACAAGTCACTATTATTATTGTTGCTGCGGTGTCATGGGATGTGTGGTGGGTGATTGAGCTTCCTTCTTTGAGGATTAGTAAGAGTGATCATTCAATCATTAACAATTCAAAAAACAGAAAAACGCCAAGTGTGTAAATCTTTGCAATTTCATCAAGGTTTTGGTTTAAAACCTGTCTCTTCATTTTAAAGAATATTGTGCTTAAAAAGTTCTGCAAAGGTATTTCAGTCCTCATCAAAAGTAAACACCTACACACGTTTTCAAACAAGGCACAAAAAATAGGCTGCTTTTTGACAATTGAGCTGAATAGAGGAGTGTGGGCAGGAGAGATATTACATGCCGATCATTTAGTACTCTTTGCATTATACACCAGTACAACCTAGGCTTTCAGACAATTGCAGTTCTGTGGCATTCGGCAGCATTCAGAGCTTGACGGTGGCTTCCTTGATGATGCTGTGAAAGCCTCCTTGTATGTGTGCAAGCAGTGAAGGACACAGGAGAAAAAAGATGGAACATCCTTTCACAGAAACTTACTCCTGAGAATACCAGGAACTAAGAGGCAAGGACTTTAAGTGCTACTGGCTCATGAACCATAATCAAACTATTAGTACACTGAGAGTCTGGAAAAAAAATAATGTAAATGCAAGGCAAGTCTTTGCTAGTCTTAATTATTATGTTTAAGAGCAACAGAATGAGAGGTTAATATTAATTTATCCAACCACAGGGGTGATGATATTCAACTAAACTAGGACTCACAGCAGGGATGGGCATTTTAAATTAACAGCTTGAATCCATGATAGGCATTTTCATCAACTTGAATGTAACGAGCATTCCTCCATAATTTCTAATGTATATATATATATATATATAGAGAGAGAGAGAGAGAGAGAGAGAGAGAGGTGTGCGTGTATACATACATATATATGTGTATATGTGTAGGTAACGTCACATAGGGGTTTCTGACCTACTTGCATTTGCCATTTAAAGGTTGACCCATTTTAAGTTTAACAAGTTCCACACAAATTATCTGTTCTACATCTCATCTTGTTTGGTGGCCACTCCATTTGTTTGAGTTCAAACCCCCTCTCTCAGCGATGAAAAAAAAAAAAAAAAAAAAAAAAAAGTAGCTTCAGTAACGTTATCCGACCAACGAGAGACGTTGTTGCTTATTGACTAAAAAACTAATTTGCAAGAAACATGCATTGGCTTTATATTGGACATTATTCCTTCTCCAAAGCATTTGTAAGCCCCCTAACGTTATTTCAGCAAGTGGACTGGGCGAATAGCGGGTTAGCCTAGCTAGCAGGCTAAGCTAATTGGCTACAGTAATTAACAAATGTTAGCCGGCGGGAGGATTGGGCGATTCAAACCCAGAAGAAACTACTCGTCAATCGAAGCGTACTGGTTAAAAAGGCCAGCCAACACAACTTTCAAACAGTGAGCATATTTTATCATTGCCAGCAGCTAGAACAGGCTGTGGCCCGCATCAGTGGCTCTCGTTAACTTGACGCTAGCCTTCTGTGACAAAGCAACGGCTGCGTTAACAGGCTTTGTTCTTGCGGGCAGGCTAACGCGTCAGCAGCAAAGATGGAGTGATGTCTTACCGGGTATCCAGGCCCGGGCATCGGGGAGCGGTACATGTGATTCTGCGCAGCTGAAGAGGGTCCCATCCTTCCAGAAGGAGTCCCAGGGCCCATGCCCGGTCCTCCACCCGGTACCGGAGGTCCAGGTCCTATTCCACCGCCGCCTCCTCCCGTTGGTGCCGACTGAAAACCACCTCTAGCCGCCATCTCCTCTGAATGTCGCCGCCGGTGGAAGCACTGAATTATCGCGAGACTTCACAGGATGCGTGCGGTCTGGCCGGTGCTGCTGTGACCCCTGCTGGAGCTTTTCGGCACTACAGTCAAAGCTGGCTGCTGGATGGCGATACACCGCAGATGATTGCAACACAGGCAACACCTTGCAAATAATATGAAGGCAAAAAAAAAAAAAAAAAAAAAACACAACTTAATAACAGGTAACTAGTACAGCCAGGACTTCAATCAGACAAATACAATGGGACCCTATTGGTGTGAATGTTTGAGGAGAGGGACACAAAGCATAGATTAAGCCAAAAACTATATACATTTAATGCAAACCGGCTCAGTAAGCATTTTTGTATCATTTAAATACTCTTCATACACACACACACACACACGCACACACACACACACACACACACACACACACACACACACACACACACACACACACACATATATATATATATATATATACACACACACACACACACACACACACACACATATATATATATATATATATACACTACTCACAAAAAGTTAGGGATATTCGGCTTTTGGGTGAAATTTCAGGATGCACCTAAAATGCATTATAACCTTTACAGGTGAACTTAATGTGACCTTCTGTAAACTTTTGAATGCACATGTCCAACTGTTCAATGTTTTAGTACTTTTTGCACAAGTTGCTGTTCTCTAACAAGGAGTTTAACGGCAAAATTCACATCAGGTGTTTGATGCTCCAGCTCATCGAGGTCGTATCATTAGGGAATGGCTGCTGGAGACTGGGGTACCTCAAATGGAGTGGCCTGCACTTTCTCCAGACCTGCATCCCATAGAAAACCTATGGGATCAGCTGAGTCACCGTGTAGAGGCTCGGAGCTCTGTACCCCAGAACCTCAATGTCCTGAGGGCCGCCCTTCAAGAAGAGTGGGATGCCATGCCTCAGCAGACAATAAGTCAACTTGTGAACAGCATGAGACGTCGTTGTCAAGCTGTAATTGATGCTCAAGGGCACATGACAAGTTATTGACACTGACATTTTTTGTTGTGGTATATCCACCACTGTTGTTGGCTTTTGTTTCAAGAAATTGTTTGAGATGAGGAAATCACCAGTGCATGCTTCTACTTAAATGCCCTACTTTCATGATATAATATCACTGTAGCGTGAACTTTTTATATTTTCCATAAATTTCACCCAAAAGCCAAATATCCCTAACTTTTTGTGAGTAGTGTATATATATATATATATATATATATATATATATATATATATATATATATATATATATATATATATATATATTTTTTTTTTTATGTTTTCTTTGAATAACACTGACACTATACTGTATGATAATAATATGAGTCAGTAGGCTGCATGACACATTGTTTTTGAAATGATTTAATTTTAACAAATGACTGAATGAACTGAAAAAAAAAAAATCATGGATGAATCATAAATAGGATCCTAAATGACTAGTCAATTATACAGTATAGATATACGATGTTACCCACCATTTTAAATTCTATGGTGCATCTATGCGATCATCCACATTCTGTTCAGTTCTGTTCGGGACCTTCTGTGCATTCAGTGCATGAATTCAGTGCATGGCAGGCCAGCTGAAAAACAAGAACAGTTTTTTGTTGACTGCATTCTTTGTCCTTGCTCCAGACATGTGTTAGAGCTCAGACTTCTTGTGGTGCTGTTTCTATTTCATACATCACTGAATCTCAGCGAGGCTTCACACATGGCCATGGGATGGACCCACAAAAGCTACTGGCCCAGGCTTAACCCCATGAGAGAGAGGTTGGTGGAATTGTTGTGATGCAATTCACCTAATCATACTCTTGTCTCAGAACCAGAGTCTAACTGGATGCAGGAGGCAAAGGCATTAACTGCTGCAGAGAGACTCCTGCTTCTAGTCTGGAGATTTCCGCTGACCATAACGTAGGTTAGTATGGCCAAAGATAATCGACGCCACTGCCTCAGAGGTAGAATGTTTGACAGCTAGGGGGAAAGGTGCAAGAGAGGCACATTTATGCACACCACCTGTCACCTGTGGTTCCAGAGGCAAATATGTACAGCAACAAGGGCGAGGAGCTTTTCAAAGTCTTCCTTATCCTCCTGCCTCTTCTCCTCCCACTTGTTCTCCTCCTCTCCCTCTCTTTTCTCCTCCCTGTAGCTCAGTTAGAGGCTGTTAGGGGACCATGTGTCTAACTTCTGGACAGTAACCTCTCTGCCGTCTTTCTTTGCCCACTGGTTCAGCCCACAATGGTTAGATTTTGTGCCCCATGTAGGTTAAAGTGTAACACCAGCCGCGTGTGTGAGTTCCCTCTCCTAATCAGACCTAGGTGCTGTTTGCATCTAGTTAGTGGTTTCCCAGTCTCTCCTAACATGTTGCATAAATCACAGGAAATGCAGTAAACAATACTAGGTGTTCACAGGATCAATTTTCCCTGAGACCACGGTGTGGATTTGCAGCAGGCTTTTTGGTGTTACCATGTCCCGGTGCGCCAATGAGGCCCCCCCATCCCTGGAAAAGGTCACCCTCACCAGTAAGTCTCTCATTTTGGCATTATTCATGAGAGCTGAGATTATCCTTTGTCCCTCCAATATTTCGTGGTGAGCCTGCACCCTCAAGAAGCTCTCCCTGATGAGCTGCTGGCCCCTGGAGTACCAGTGGCAGAATGTAGTTACACAGCTAACTTGCTCTGTTCAGTAGTGCATGTGTGTCTGTTTGAAGTTATACTCTGGATATCATTTATTGTGAGTAGCACTGATGGTTTAAGTGTGAAGTGTCATTTCCAAAAATTAACCTCCTGTGGATCAATCAGGCTTTCCTTCAGAAAACTGCCCAGCTCAGTGGTAATGAGGCAGGGTTTATGTACTTGAACTATGAGTACAAATCACTTTGTATTTTAATTATTTACCTTGTATTTAATTGTTGTTTTTTTGTGTGTGAGAAACATCTATATTACATTGATATATATTTTTTTTTTATATATAGCTTAATAAATTGGGAAGCAGCCAGATTCAATGGAGATCTTTAGCCTAGAATTGAGATATTGCATTATATAGCATGTATGATATAGGCATATATGATTAATCTCCTGCTTTCTCTCCTGTCTTTTTTTCCTTGCCCTTGTTGTCCCAGAGTGGACAAATTAATAAAACCAACTTGCTAAATGAAACAGAACTGCTTTAGCCCATGTGCCATGCACTTACTGCAGTGTGCCTGTGGAGGTCTGGTGAAGAGGAGTTTTAGAGGTGGAGATGTTTCTCCCAGACACAGCGAGCACTGCGTTATGTAATTTGTCCTTGTTTACATTTTGGTAAAACACTTTGTCCAGGTGTGGCCACTGTTCAGGAGTTTTTGATGGAAACTGCAACCTGAGGGTTTCCTCATTCTACTTTCTCCTCTTTCTAGGTGGTTGGCATCTTGACATTTGTTATACGCTGGTTATGGTGAATGTTAAGGGGAAAGCCTGTAGAGCATGAATGTAAGTCAATTAAAAATTTTGTTGTCATCCATGGAAAAACGAGAATTACCGGCTTGCGGTTATATGCGGTTTCCCCTGCCTTCCACCCAGTGAGCGCTGGGATAGGCTCCAGCAACCCCCCGCAACCCTTGAGAGGATAAGCGGTTTGGAAAATGAATGAATGAATGAAAAAAAAGACTTTGAAGGAATGTAATAAGGGGTATTGAGTGTATTTTTTGGCGAAATGGACGTTATCACTATACTGACAGTATGATTCCAGTGAATAGTTTCCATTGAGAAACATGCTGTCTTCATTTAGAGTTTATTTTTTATAGAGGAGTACAGCTTCATCACATGGTGCAACAATAATCACCTGAAGCTCCATAGCAGCTAAACCAATGAGTTGCTGGTGGACGACTGGCCCCCTGTCCTGGTTGTCACCCAGGGAGAGGAACTGATATGAAAATGATGAGTTCTGCTGTTGAATAATGGCCAGAAAAGTGTTTTTGCAGACCAATATGATCTCACAGTGAAGCTGACCTTTGACCTTTTGGACAGAAAATGTCATGACTTCATCATTTTCTCTTTTTAGACATTCTGTGAAACTATCATATTTAGTGTAGCCTATGAATTATTGAGTTATGGCCAAAAATGTGTTTTGTGCCACGGTGACCTTTGACCTTTGACCACCAAAACCTAATCAGCTCATGTCCACGTGGATGTTTGTGCCAAGTCTGAACAAATTCCCTCAAGGCATTCCTGAGATATCACGTACGCGGGAACCGGATGGCCGGACAGGCACACAACCTGAAAATACTCAGGTTGGAAATAGGCAGCTTTAGTGGCAGCTAAGTTGTTACTGTTGTTTGAGTTAGTCTAGATCAAGAGCTATGGTTGCTACTGAGAGACAAACAAGAAGAAACTTTTTGACCACAGGAAAGCTCAAGATGTGGAGCATTCAGATAATCTTGTCTGGATTATGCTCTGTATTTTTTTTTTGTAACTTCTATTCTTTCTCAGCTGGCAGTGGGCTTCCAGAGCAAGCATGCCGTCTTTTTTTCCCTGTATTGTTCTAGTTTCTAATTGTGCTACTCTATGTACCTTTGCATTGCCCCTCAAGAAAAAAATAAAGTGTCTTGAGTCAAATTGACCCCAATGATGCTGGGATTATTTCTTAATTGTTCCAGTGTGTCTTTCTGCAGCTGTGAAACTGTGCAGTGCGGCCTGTCCTCATGCTGCCTCAGGATCTCTCCACCCCTGCTGATTATCTGCCTTATTTTAATTTCATTATACAACCTGTTGTATAATGACCAATAAACTTCCTTGTCTCCTTGTATTGTCTTGCTCAGGCGAGACCACTGGTTCACAGATGGCTGGAAAGGTGAAGGGAATATAATTAAAGTTTTTGTTTTGAAAATAGTCTATTATCTTAAGTCTCCTGTGATGTTGGTGGGGATCCCTCCGAAGCTTAGACCACTCTCAAAGAAACACACCTGAGCCACCGTCGGCTGGACAGATTTGATTTTGTCCAATTCAGTCAAAGTTTTCAATTAAATCATGTGAAAATATTGTGTCATGCACTGTTGGCTGTCATTCAAAGATAACCTAAAATATAAAGAAATAATGTATTTAGAATGATAAAGAAATGTTGTTATATATATTCTAATATAAAATTATAGGGCTATATCTTGTTTTTTGGCTTCATCTGTGGTCTTCACACATTAACACCAATGGGTCCCCATTGTATTTGTCTGAAGCGCTGGCAGCACTACTTATCTGTTAGAGAACGAAGAATGTGAAGAGAATAGTCAAATAACCTACTTTAATCAAAAGATAACAGTCTTTGGTGTGATTGATCTTTTTACTTTAATGACACCCACACCCACACACACACACACACACACACACACACCCACACCCACACCCACACCCACACACTCACAGAAAGGACAGGAGGGTCAGTGGACGGACTTTACATGTGAAAACAAACAGAAAAATCTAGCCATGTTAGATGTAACAATCTCAAACCACAGATGTGCTGGGTCATTCTTTTTTCTGGCATACTGTATCTACAAATCTGCCCTGACTCCTTTCATTAAAACAAAACAAAACAAAAAAAACAAAACAGTTTGATCTCATGGAATCAAAAATAACCACAGAACTGATATTTGGCTGAGGAGAAATCTAGAGTCATGTTTTTATTTGTACATGTACATTACTGACACGCAAATCCAACTAGACATGTATAATTTGGTCAGAATATGCAAAAGGATTTCCAAAGTCAAACATCAAAATGTGGGCAGGTTGACTTGTGATTACATAATATATAACTGTAACGGTTTCATAAGATTATACTCTTTCATTTCAGCCACATCAGCCTTGTAGGTGGCCTTGTGCAGCTCTGGGATGGAGCTGCAGTCCTTTGTCTCCTTCCAGCTGTTCACACTCCAGCTCTTGGACTTGTTAGTGTAGCACTGTACACACCGTCCACATAGGAAATGCAAAACAGGGCCAATTCAGTACGTTTAAATCTACAGCTGTACAAAACATGACATTTAGTTTACAACAGCAATGTAGAACCTGGAAAAAATCTGGAAAAACCCAGAATCCCAGGTTTCTGGAACAGTCTTGTTTGATGTACAGTTGTGGCCAAAACTTTAGTCCTCCTGACATACACCCACATCGACTCTGTGGATACATGTCAGGAGAAAGAAAGGAAAAGCCTTGAACCTCAAAAACCTCTGAGGAACTGTCAAACACCAGGAAGGACACATTATGGTCACAAACAAGGATATTTCCAGCAAAATGAGGATCTAAAGTGTTCGGCAAAGCATACCAAGGAGTGGATGGACAAGCAGGGGTTCAGGGTTCTTCAGTGGCCCATGCCAAGTCCCAACTTGAACCCCACTGAAAACTTGGGGGAGACACTTGGCCAACACCAGGATAAGTCAAAGCACCTCAAGAACGAGATGGAGCCATGGGAAGACCGCCAAGCAACCTGGACGAAGACAACATCGAAAACTTGTCGAGCCCATGTCCTGGAAGTGATTAAGCAAAAAGGATATTCCACTAAATATTAACATTACAAGTGTCACATGCTTTTGGTTTCTTTAGTCCATATGAAATTTTCAAAATCATAACTTGTTTCATTTACTGTGATTGTAAGTCATAAGCTTTGCTGTATTTCTAACTGTAGGGTGTCCTATCAACTGTAATAAATAAATAAATAAATAAATAAATAAATAAATAAATAAAGTACTTCCATGACATTTATTTCTGAATAAAAATAAATTTGGTACTTGGGACTAAACGAACACTGGCAATGTCAGAGCAAGTTTTTGTCTTGAAAACTCATGTTTTACATAAAAATACATGCTAAACATAAATTTTCTGGGCGGAAGTCAAAATTTTCATAAGAATCACACACACAAATCAGAGCAGTAACGTTAGCAAGCTTAGCATAGCTTAGCTAAGCTGCACCAGCGACAACATGCTGCTAACACCTGCTGGGGGACGCAGACAGACACAGGACAGCTAGTCAACTAAAGACCTCTGTGGAAATGGACCGACTTGGTTTATGAACAAAAAACAGCAAGTCGACAACTCTGCCAGCACAACCAAACATCCAGCGGCTCAGAGTAGCAGCATGCTAGCCTTAGTACGGCATGCTTCTCCATGTTTAACTATTGGCAGAATTGTCGACTGGTTGGTTTTTCATTATGACCAAAAACTAGCAAGTCGCCAGCTTTGCTAAAACAGCCAAACATGAAGCAACTGCAACAACACAAGACACTGCAAGCCAGCTGATATCACCTACCAGTCCAACAGCAGGGATGTGAGCTCAGCCTCTAACATTTACTCCTGTCTGGCTTCTTGCTCATTCACTCTCTCTTTTTCTCTTCCTTGCTTCCCCGGCTACGTTTTCTTCGGGTTTCTTGGGCTCAGCCATAATTTCTGTATTAAGAACAGCTAGCTGGCTAGCCGGACACAGTTGCTACTGGTGACGTGATGACGTAGTGCTTTCAGGACTTTCAGGACGCAGAGTGGCCGAGACAGACACCGTGTTACTCACTGCATGCCAGTGTAGCACAAAATGACGTTGAAGTTGTTATTGTACGGCAAAATTGTTACACAGTGTTGCTTTAACATTTTGTATGATTACCATTATAATATAGCGCATCATCAAAATGTCAAGGGACAGTTCAAGTGCCGACTAGTGGCCACAGGGCTCTAAGCAGGCACTTGGTTCCCGTATGCCTTGGGCCTTGTGCTCTGATTATTTGCAGTAACTCTATGTGAACATCCAGTCTAAATTCGGGTTTGGGGAGGATTCAAACATTTTAAACCAAATAAACTAATTTTGATGTAAAATGTTTGTTTCACTACCATCCTTTTCAAAAACAAGACATATTAATGTTACGAAAATACATGGAGGTGCTTTGTTCTTCCCTTTGTTGTGGTATCTTAAAAATGAAAGCTTCTTGTTGTAGATTTATTCCTCTGCTAACATTCATGGTGTTTGTACAGCTGACACAAGCAAACCAAGCAAATCTGGGAGAGAGAGAGAGAGAGAAGAGAAATTTAACCAGGCAGTCAAGACCTCAGCCCAAACTTAACAATGCACTCGAGGTTCCTCACAGCAAAGAGATTTTCTATTGTTTGAAAATATGACATACAAAAACAAAATAATAAAACAGAGTGTGTAAAATGAAAGAATAGGCAAAAAATTATATTTAAAAAAAAAAAAAAGCACAATCACAATTCCTTTATTAGCCAGAACAAATCATTACAGTAGTGAGAGCCAAAAAAAAAAAAAAAAAAAAAAAAAGAAAGTAATGTAATAAGCATCTACAACACTAAGAATTTGGGTTATGGTTAGGGTTAGAGTTAGGGTTTTGGGTGAACTACCAGCATACTGCAGAATATAATTTCTTAGTAAACATGCAGTGAAACAGCAGTGGATCTGTCTCAGTGGATGGCGGATAGAAACAGAGTGTGTGAAAGCATGTCGGACTCATCCAGGAAAGGAAGAACATTCACTCTTGGATCTTTGGAGTTTGGGTTATTATTTACTGCACTGATGCAAAACACCATTCCCCACATCCTTCCATCTTCACTCAGAGCCTGTTGGGTCCAGCCCAATTAAATCAAAGTTATTATTTAGTTGTGCAATTGTGAGATCGGCATGAAAAGCATTTTCACTGCTGCATAAAGGAGAGAATTAGCCCATTCCCCGTGCTCATTTAAATTGCAGTTGAAGCACAAGCATGACTGAATGTTTTTTTTTTCTGACTTGAAATAATTTTAAATCGTCTCCTTAAGATGCACGTTATTATTTGTTGCAAAAGCAGTGAATCCATGAACTTCGTAATTATGAGAATTTGCTTTATTGTCCAACACTGTTACTTACCACTGTGCCAGCTGCTCTTTGAGGAGAAAGTGTGTTCAGCCAAAAGGAGAAAAGTGATGTGTGTATGTGTGTGTGCAAGAGAGAGAGAGAGTGAGAGCGAGAGAAGGAGGGAGGGAGAGAGAGACAGAAAGAGGTAATTGAACTCCTGGAGCTGTTTCCTTCAGGTTGTTTCAGTAAGTGGACAAGTGAGAGGAGAAGACGGTTCCTGTAAGTCAGCCACAGAGGCAGTATTAAGTATCAACAAGAAACACTTTCTTATTACAGATGTATTTCAAAATCAATGCCATCCCATCTGTTTGTACAACCTTGTGTGTTTGATCTGAGTGTGCTCGCACGAGTGTATGACAAAGGTGGGGTGCAGGGGAGTTTGCTGTTGGAGCAAGGTGAAACTAAAGCCTCATTTATCAGATCCAAAAGTATCTCATTTACTGCATTGTCCTTTAATTACCCAGGAGGGATTGTGCATCATCCGCGTGCAAGATCGGTTGATTAAGTTGATCCTTTGTAGGACTTATGACTGCATGATAGATAATAAACAAGTGAGCACGCGTTCATCCTTTGAACAGCTGAAAGGACAAATCAAGGCCGAAATGTAACAGTGTCTCTGTGTTCTCTGAGGAGCCGGTCTGCCCTGTTAATTGTTAATCCTCTTGACGAGCAGGGTGCAAAGTGGAGCCCAGAGGAGCCCGGCTGCAGCCTTATCTATGACAAATGAGCCGGGCTTTGTAATTGCACTGAGATATCTGACAGGATAAATGAATACTAAGACGAGGAACGTGACTCATCTGACATGCTGGCGGGGGTAAGAGCCTGGAGACAGGCCGGAGTGTAATCTTCCACTTTAAAAAACTCCCCCTTTTCTTGTAGACATAATGGGCCAGAGGTATAGACTGGTCTTTTGTGGGGGGAATGTCATCTTCTCCATTTGCTCCTGAAGGATGCTGGGACATAAGAGCACCACAGCGTAGGATCTGATGGCACCGTGACACAACACAGTGTACCAGGCAATGTACAATAGGGGTACTGAGTGCTTTTGGTTGATGTGGACAAAAGAATGCGATAATAGGGTTAGGAGAAAATCATATTTGATTCAAACAGATTCTGAGTCTGAGTCCATGGCTGCTGACAGCTGAAGGCATGAATGAACAGACGAGGCTGAATATATGCACAGAGCGAGTTATTAGTCTTATTAAAATGTAACAGCAAAGAAAAAATTCAAGTTCCCTGCATGGGAAAAAAGCAAAACACATTTGTTCACTCTAAATTGCATACAGCCGCCAATGTTGATTAACCTCGGGTGATGCAGCCACCTAAGAAGGGCAGACAGTTTAGGATACATTCCATTACAGAAACATCTCTCCCTTATAGTGTTCGCAGATTGGCTGTGTGTCAAACAACAAGGTGAAAGCAAGGAGAGAGCAATGCCCAGTCATCTCTGATCTTTCAAGGGGAGCAAATGAGGGCATATAACGATTTAACCTCATCCTCCCAGAATGCACCCTGGGATGGTGCTGCCAGAAATTCTGCATCCGGAGGACTGCAGGAAATCCTTCTTAATCCAGTCCTTTTTTTTTTTTTTTTTTTTGGAGGGGCAGCCCTCGCAGTTTGTCTGCACCTCCTCCAAGTCATCCCTCCCCATCCACCCCTGTGCGCCCCCCGTCCGCCTGGCTGCTTTGCCCCAGCGTCCCGGAGCCTTATCAGGATGCAGCAAGCATCTTCTTCAGCATTTCTGCTGTTGGCAGGCACCTCTCTTGTATAGCATCATCTCTGACCCTCCTCCAATCTTCTGAGCAGCAGACGGCCACTCAGACAAAGACACAAATGGCAGCAGGAAATGAACTGCATCATCTTTTATTCTTGATTAATTTATCTTCTTGGCAGGTACAACAGAAAATAATAAAACCATCAGACACAAAATCATGTTTCAGAAATTCAAAACAGGAAAAATTTTCATAAGATTTAGTAGTTGGGTTTTTCTAGGGAGCCTTAACACTGGTATATTAATGCATGGTGACCAGCTGAGGTTTCTCCTCTGAATAATGAAAAACGAACGTACGCTCGCATTTGATGAAAGGCGTTGATGCTTCGTTTCCCACTAAAAGAAAAGTTTTCACAGAGAAACGAAAGGTAAAAGTAAACTCCCCGTCCTTGAATAACCCTCAGCTATCTGTTGTGCGGCAGTGGACCCGACGTGCAACCGACTGAGCAACAAACGCGATTTTTGAGGCAGACCATGTTTTAGGGACATAAGTGGGCTCCAGTATGCAAAAGTGATGCATCACCAAACCGCTTTTTTCTAATACGAGTGTGGCAGTTGGCAGCACCAGATGCACAGCAGAACATGAGAAGCCGTCCAGAATGTGTAGGCTGCCGGCTGGATGGCAGACTGACAATCCTGATAAAACTTGTATTGGCTTTGCAGGATATTTCCCATCAATCCTGTTGTCATACAGCAGCTGAAACTGTAATTACATTTCAGTGGTATGGAGCTCCAAAATACCAGTGTTGTGGCTTGCAGCTGTTAAATTGCAGCATAAATGAATGCTTGAAGTAGATAAGCAATATCTTGCTTAATACAAGATCAGGCTCCCACTCCCCCCAAACCCATTACTAATGCTGATTTAATTCTACAAAAAATGCCATATGAATGAAAACAGAAGATAATGTGGCGATTGGGGAAATAGAGATAGCAAAATGCCTTAGATGAACTGCAGCATACTTAAACAGATTTTTTTTTCTGAGAGCTACTTTATGTGATTAAAAATGAACCTTTGCACAGTACTTGAATTGAAAAATATGTTTTTTTTCTGTTTTTTTTTTTTGCCACTGTTTACCTATTCAACCGAACTGACGAATAAAGGCTTCAAAGTCTATCGAGAGGAAATTCACTGATAAGAATAAAACCTCCATAGAATAGCAATTTCCAAAATGATATTTACATTTCATTTATGGTTTGTTAGCTAAATAGAACAACCTATTACCTGGAAGATGGAGACTGGATTATCAGGCAATACTTGTGTATGTTTTTTGTATTAAAGAAAAAAAAAAAACCCAACCAAAAACAGTCTGATCAACACGATATAGATAATATGACAATATATCAAGAAGAATACATTTTCTTTTACATCACCTCTACATACTGGCGGTATTGTGCTTTGATAAAACATTTGTAACTAGAACACACAGATACAGAAAATTTGAACAGCCCCACAAAACTCCAAGGACTAGAGCAATCAACTGCGCTTGGAAATCTCACCTCCTCCCGCAGTGAAGATAAGAGTAAATGAAGTTGGATGGGAGGCACACTTTCCCACACGCTCTGCGACTCATTGAGCACACATGGAAATGGGAAAAAAAAAGAAAAAAAGAAAATGAAATTAGGTGCAGTTTATCCATTTGCACTACCAGCAAACTATGTACCTGTGTGGGCGCTAATGCAGGCAGCCAAAAATACATGTGCCCCCAAACGCTCACCGCGTGCGCACACACACACACACACACACACACACACACACACATGCACACACACACACACACACACACACACACACACACACACACACACACACACACACACACACACACACACACACACACACACACACACACACAAGTACATAGGGATTATCATCTTCCTTTTCCGGTATATCATTTAGGCAAACTTGGCAATTATCATTCTATATATAAAAAAAGAAACTCAAGAAGTAAAATGGAATACATGCATTGGACAAATACACGCATGCATTTACACGATGAGACCTGAAATGTTCGCCATATATTTTAAACTTAAAAGGTAGATAATGTGTCTACCACCACCACATCCACCAGTCACCCCACACAGCTTCCCACTCATCTCACCACGCAGATTCAAACCCATTGTGAACACAGATACATTCTCATATGAACTACACCAAGTCCAACTGTTGTCTTGTGGAGCTTTGCAACAGGTACACATGTTGCTACATGTACAGTGGAGTAAAAGCAGTATGTTTTTTTTTTCCCCCCTACATCCCACTACCAGGACAGTGTTCAGTTGACATGTCATGTGTTGCTGTGGCATATAAAGGCATGGGCTCTTGTTCAGCTGATGGTGAGATTACTGTACATTTTCCCATATATATTCTTTTTTTTTTGTTTGATTGTTTGTTTGTTTTGTCTTTGGAAAAAGAAGTCTGTGTTGGCGAGGTTTCTCCAGGAGCATCCTTTGCGGCAGTATTCCAAAACACAGAGATAAGTCGTTTCTACAGTGTTGTATGAAATATTCTTAGAATGTTCTGGAAATTTAACAGGTACTCGTATTTGGACAGTATCCTCCACTCAGCATCGGGTGTAAAGAAAGTTTTGCTCTGTTGTGTTTGTCTCCCCTCGGTGAAAAAGCGCCCCCGGTAGAATATGACTTTGTATCAAATTATCGCTCTCCAAGTTGGATAGTCTCGTCGTGCGGTTGGCTTTGGTTGCATAATGCAAGCTTAGATGCATTGCCTGGTCCTGCTCAGCATGTGAAGTCTTCAAAGTTACCCTGGCCCGGGTGGTGAGGTAGCATGTTGGCAGGATATGTAGATGGTGTACGCAGGTTCTCGCAAGGAGCCTAGGTGAAACGAGGGAGGAGAGAGAAAGACAGAGTGAGAGAGAGGGAGAAGAAAGTTCAATCACAGAGATCAACAGGAGGGCAAAAGAGGGCTCAAAGAAATAGAAAGTTGTGATGCAAAGTTTTGAGCTGAAAAGTTTTGAAATAAGGCTGGAGAACAAGATGAACTAGTGGAATGGAATGAGAGTCTTCATGGTGAGGCAGAACAATACAGCTAAGCAAAACACTTAAGGAATGAGAAAAACAGAAACTGTATGTTTTGCTGCTAGAAAAAAAAAAAAGCAACGAGATAGGTCCAGGAGAAAGAATAGATTGAGAAATTCCTGGGAAATGAAATTCCTGGGAAATAATGCACTGTTGATGACTGAAAAAAAAAAAAAAAAGATAAAGGTGGATGGGAAGAGAAAACTACAACAGAAAAGGAAAAAGAAGATCTCCCCCTTGCTATGCCCTCGCCAACAGTTACAATTAAAGTGAACTGGCTACATTTACACTTGGAAATAAGTGAGCTGTCACACCTCCTAGAGCTCTAATTCTGGCTGTCCCTGCTGGTCCTGTCCACCATTTTTGATTAAATTCAAAGTGCTTTCTTCTCTCTCGCTCCTCTCGCTCTCAATTTTCACCCACTCCCGTCTCTTCCCAATCTCTCTTTCACTCTCTATGTGTCTCTCAGGCTCTTTCTTTCCCTCTGCAGCTTCCTTTATCTCCCTCCCTCTCTCTCTCGGTCTCTCTATAACTCTCCCTCCCCCTCCGCCCCAGCCACCTTCAATCTGGCTGTAGTCGAGACCGGTAAAGATGAAGACAGTTTGCTCCTGTCAAAGAGATGCAGTCTGACACAGTGGAAGTACTTAGCGGCGTACTGACATGGCGTTTCACATCATCCAGGCTCAACACGGCTCCCCGGTCGTTGTTGTTGCTGCGTTTGTGTTTCTTCTTCATGCATCGACACAGCTTGTACTTGATCACCTGAAAATAGGCAAGGACACCCACCACTGACCTTTCAGATCACAACGGCATTCTTTTTTGTTTTGTTTTGTTTTGCTTGTTTTTTTTTTTTTTTTTTTTTTGGTCTGGAGAGCATCCAGAAACTCAGCGTTGTTCCTCTCTGGCTTTTTCCATGTGCAAACCCACACACTTTGGAATTCTATAGGATTGTGCCGGAAGCAATTTGAATGGGATTGATTGTACACATCTATAAATATGTTTTCCTGTCAGCTCTGCATGTGTGCATGCGAGCCAGCATCGCTGCAATCCCGCTTCATCTCAACCCCTTGCCCCACCCCGCTGCCTACTACTGCTACACACACACACACACACACGCACACACAGATCATTTTCATCCCTAAATCAAACACTAGCTAACAACATGCATAAACAAAGAAATCCTACTGTTTTGCCGGGAGTGACTATGTGTAAAAGAAAGCTTGCAACTGAGAGTTACTCTAATGAGAACGGACAGACACATCCCGACTAATCTAAAATATAACACATCCAAAATGTTAATGTATTCAGCATTGTTGCCATGACGTGTGTGTCCTACAGAGATGGGCCGCAGGGCTCTGTGGGACTGAGCACTCGTCACGCCTGCTAAAAGACGTCCTTGTACGGATGGTAACACGCTGTAGATTTTTGTGAGCAAATAATACCGGTGCAGTACAAGAAACACAAACAAACAAACAAAAAGCACATCCTGAGCTGAATGTATTATAAAACTGAGAGGCTCTTGATATGAGGAGCGGTATTTCCAAACAGAGGTGTGTTACCTCATATAGATAGTCGAAGAGTTCAAGAATGGTGAGGATACTGGCTCCTATGAAGAGACCCATCTGACCCCCAATGTCACCTGGGAAGACAAATCAAACAAAGACGGCAAATCATGATTCTGTGTAAACACGGATCTGGGAAAATCCTATGGGTGGAAAATCCTATCTGTGCTCTCTGTATCATATTGTATGTATTTTTTTGATGGCACAGTGGCCTGAAAGGTGTGAAATTACATTTAAAAAATGCAGATATTTTTGTATAAACTTAGATGAGAGGCCATGTAAGATTAAAAGACAGCTCTGCATCTACAGGGAACGGAGGACCTATTATTAAAATGCATGCACTGGCGTTACTGTCGCTTCAGATAGAGAAGCATCTGTCAAACTGCATATTGAATATTATCTATTCTTAAGTAGACACTTGACAGCCGTTTCCTTACCTAGAAGCCCTGCCAGCTCGTAGGCTTTTTTTTGCTCGATGGTCTCGTAGTTCAACGCTTCGAAGTAGATATCCAGCACCAGAATGTTATCACTGCGAAAACAGAGAGGGCAACTCACTTCTACAGTCACACGTTAAATTCTCTCAGTTTACATTTTAGACACTTTTTATCTAATGTCCGCAGGCCGAGACGATGATTGGCGAGTCTGCCCCTTCCATGTTTTTTTTTTTTTAATCGGCAGATAACAGAGCAGATGTGTCACGTTGTGCAAATAACCTGCTGCCACTAGCTAATTACCCTTAGGTGGGTCTCAGTCATTGAGGAATACAAGGGAAATGATGACAGCTGTTTGATTCCACAACGTGTTATTTCTGGAGCTTATGACTGCAGCAGAAAAGAGAATGAGCATTAGTTTTGAAAGCCCAGGGCAAGAGAGTCTATTATTTTGATTCCTGAATATCCTCTCTGTGGGGCCAGTCAGACTCCAGTCCCCATCAGAGTTGAGATCAAAACTACAACCTGACTTTGTTCTTTCTTGTAAATGGTGCAACACTTGATCACTGCAATCTCCAGTGAAGACGAGTGATGGTTTGTAAATCTTAAAAGGGAACTCTTGTAAATCTGAGGAGCGAGTTCAAACCACCCGATGCAAATCACAGCTAACAGAGAACAGATGGAGTTGCAACGAAACAAAATGAACACACATCTGCTCTTCCTATGCAAAGCATGAAGATCTATTCACAAGCTATTGCCAGCTTCTTTATTTTTTACTACCAAGCGTTTATCTCTGTATGAAACTATTGTAAAACAACACAAATAAACACCAGAAAAAGGGAAAAAAAAACACATTGAATGTATATTTATAAAAATCGAATACAACTTCTCCCTACATCTGGTGATGGAGAACTAACTGTGGCAATTGTTATCTCATCGCTTCTGACATTCTTGGGCATTTACTCTTGATTTGCAGGCGCAGTCATGCGTTAGGTGTCAGCCTGCAGCATGAATGATGCTTCCCCGCCGTCACATTTTCTCACTGTGTAGCGTGTTAATCTGCAATATATCTGCACAGAGCTGCTGTCCTACAATGAATGGAAACGTGTGTATGTGTGGTATATGTGTCTTTCTTTTGTGAATCTCTCACAACAGTTTATATATATCTATATCAATCTATAAATCTCTATCTATCTATCTATCTATCTATCTATCTATCTATCTATAGATATAGATATAGGACATGGATATATAAATATACACCATATTGGTATGTGTTTGTTTTAGTGAGTGTGTGTTTTGGCGTTGGTGTAGCAGAGACAGCAGGCAGCCATGCCCCATGTTTGTCTCTGTTTATGGTTCCCAGAGGAAAGACACTCCACTGTCACAGACTTCAGTTTCACGCCACTAAACACTGCTCAGCCCAGATACCAGAATTCTCCCAGCTAATATTCATCAGCCTGACACTACTTGGAAATCTGGCCAGTTGAAAAACGAACTGGATGGACTCAGATCTATCCGCGGGGAATTAAAGAAGAAAAAAAGAAAAAAGAAGAAAAAAAAAAACTTCTGAAGGGAGAAATGACAAGTTATGCACTCTGAGTACATAAGGCAAGAGTTATCTTGTTCTCAACAGCTCCACTGGGAATGATAGATAAAAGATCCAACTATTATTGCACCCTCTCCTCATTTCCTTGGACCACTTTTGATCTTTTCGGTATATTTGGCAAAGACTCGCTCAATGCTTGGCTGATTAATTAAGTTAAGCGTTAAGGGCAGAGAAGCAGGCTTGTGACCAGAGGCTCCTGATTCAATTTCCTGTGCTGACTGGAAAAATCTGGGTTTAGGAAAGTGAATGGCTGGTAATCTCCCTTTATGTTAATACTACTGCTGAAGAGCATTTACACAAGATACTGAAAGGGGTAACCCTACCCTAAAAGACTTTAAATCACTCAAAATAGCTATTGATAGTATGTCTTACAATTCTTAATTTTGCTGCTTTGTGGTGCATCTTTCTTATTCCCACCAATAAGTGGAACAGTAAATGTCAGGTTTTGGTGTCAGTCCTTAGGAACCAAAGAGGAAGGGCATATTTGTGGACTAACCGTTTTGCACCAGCGATCATCAATCATACAGGGAGAAATCCATCATGTACATTTTTTCCACCTACAGTAGCCCCAAAAGGCCAGAATGCAATACAACCTCTAGCTCTCCCCACCAGACTTGTGCCAAATAATTAACTGAAATACTTCTCAAAAGTTTGTTTCAGTCAAAGTCAAGGTCCAGAGGACTGTTCTTTACCTGTTAGTACAATTCTGCTTTGGGTTAGGCAGGTTATTGTTCACAGAACACTGTTTTGGTAGCTTTCAGGCAATATTCGCTGAGTGACTCCATTTGACCTGCTGATAAATATCATCACATGTGACAAACTCCACCTTTCTGGCACTTTTAGGTAGGGCTAAATGAACACTGCAAAACAAGAAAAAACTATTTGCAAATACTATCTGACCCAGGTTT
The DNA here is from genome assembly GCF_902150065.1 of Myripristis murdjan. Lineage (NCBI taxonomy): Eukaryota > Metazoa > Chordata > Actinopteri > Holocentriformes > Holocentridae > Myripristis > Myripristis murdjan. Next base: position 13,802,228 of record NC_043984.1, on the reverse strand, counting down.
GCTCGCCGCCTACATGTAAAACCAAAAGCAGAATGCGACAAGTTCCCGTTCCTTCTCTGTGGGTTGATGAAAGGCATTTTGTAAAGTGCAGGAAATCATTAACTTCAGTCGGCAAAAAAGAATGTGGAAGGAAGGAGCATTCAACAAAACAGTAAAATTACAACACAGTGTCCGGAATACTCTGAACGTCACAGTGTTAGAGAATCGGAGAGAGCTATTTTCCTTTCATCCTCAGGTGGAGCTGCTTAATGGCCAGGACTGGTTGTACTGGCCAGCTCCAAGGTGCGAATGCATGTAACGGTATGAGTGTGAAGTGCTAAAAGAGCCAAATCCAAATCAAAAAAAAAAAAAAAAAAAAAAAAAAAAAAAATCACTTACGCTATGTACTGCTCTGTCTTGTTGAATTTCTTGGCAAGGTACTTGGCTGAGGCTTTGCTGGGTATCTTGACAAAGGACATCTCTTTACCGTAGCGTGTCAAGTTACATGGCGTCTCGCATACACAGTAGTCATTGTCCCTCTCGACAAGGAAGTCTAAAAATGGAGCGGGGGGGAGGGAGGGGGGTAAAAGAGAGAGAGAGAAAGAGGGGGAAACAGATAGAGAAATGCATGAGGACAGAAATAAGTCAGGACGTCAAACAAAATGCCAGCAGGGTGAGGAACATCAAAGCAAGTGTGCGAGAGGGTGGAGAAAACACAGCTAGAGGAGCGACCCCAAAGACTGGGAGGTAATATATGAAGAATGCATATGCGGTCAGAGTCAACTGCACAGCGACAGCCATGGGCCGACACATGGATCGGTGTCATGAAAGAGCGAGAGATTGTGAGTCAAAACAAAACCAAGCAAGGGACAAGAAAAAGCCCGAAACCTATCAACAGTTGGACAGGCAGCAACCTGCAGGGGCGTTAGAGGGGCATGCTCAGCACTGGTGTTTGTGCATATCTGGGGCTCTGAACACTAGAACACACTTGTGCACACAAACGCAAAGATCTCACACGTGCCTGCATGCACATACATACACACACACACACACACACACACACACACACACAGTGCATGGAGGTTATCTCCTTACCCAAGGCAGGATCTGCACACTCCTTGTACTGCTCCGGGGTGCAGTATGGGGCATCACCTAAGGACAGGCAGAGGAAACACAATGTTCTCAGTCTGAACAAAAAAGCAACAGGGGTAGAGGGCTTCAAAAAGGAATGAAGGATGAGGAGACGTGGGCCTGTAATTAATTTTGTGTCAGACTGTCATTACCGCTCTTATCAGGACTGGATATTCTTCACAAATTTGATCTCATCTCCTAATTGATTTCATTAACTTTGTAGTTTCACTGCCTCTCTTCATCTCGCTCAGTGTCTTTCACCCTTGTTCCCATCACCCTTTCCATCTATATCTCCCCCTCTTCTCCCTGGCACTCAAACCATCTCTCTATCAGGACAACACAGGCAGAAGACATGTCCTAGAAGGAGAGCAAATTATCTCCCGACTGCAATTATTCGTTGCATTTCGTCTCATAGTCTTTGAGAGTCACTCTAATGACACAAGGACGGGAGAGATGAATAGGAGCCGAACAAATCCGGGAGGCAGAGGATTGGACTGGGGAGCTCTAGGTAGACCCACATTAAGCACATGCAGTCACTTTCAGATACCACCTAATCCTGATCATCACACAGATGGATTGCTTGGCCGTCTATATGCACACACACACACACACACACACACACAGCGCTGAAAGCAATCCTGATTGGACAGTGAGACAGTCCTGGTGTAACAATTACTGGATAGGTGAGCGCGGGTTAACGCAGGCCAATCAAAATGTTGCCTCTGTGCCAGTTTCACTTTCAGTTTGCTGTCTGAGAGGCCCACGCTGATTAAACACCAGAGACAGAAAGCTAATGCCAACTGTAATCACAGCACAAATGAAAAGTGGAAACAGTTGAGTTTTCTGATCTGCTGGAGTGTAAAAAAATCTTTCATTCCCTGTAATCACTGGCCTTTATGCAAAAAAGCCATTTAGAATGAAACCCGATCCCGGCAGCTGACAACAACAGTAACTATAGCTCTCTATATCTGTGAAAAGAAATGTAACAAAGTCGACAACCAGCAGTGAGAATGAGTCGGAAGCTCCTACCAGGCATGTGGACCATCCTGCAGTTGCAGTTCTCCACCAGGTAACGCGTCTCACAGTCGATTCGGCAGGCCGTGATGCTATATGTGCTGAAGAAGTCTGAGTCCAACGGAGTGGCTTTGCAGTCTCCCCATGGCGGGGGCAGGTAGGTCAGCTAGGAGAGAGAGAGGCAGTGATGTGGTGCAACAGTGCAGAAGAACCATTTGAGAGCAGACACTGACTGAATATATGAAGAGTCGTATGTCATGTGCGTATATGCACATGTCTTGTTGACCTTCCACACTACATCACTATGTGCTTGATGAAAAACCTCTAACTCTGTCTGTATGGCATTTTATTGTGCAGTTATTGTGCTCGGCTGAGAAAATGAATCTCATTCTGTTGCCATGGCGGGGTCATGTGTAGCTTACTCGGTCTCCATCTCTGCTTGCATTGGACAGCCTTCATGGTACAGCTGTGATATTATTAGAGTGACATTCTCAAAAGCTCGCTGCACAACAGGTTTGCTACCGATTTCCTTGCGTTTTGACCTGCGAAAATAAATTTCATATGTGTTTCAGGAAGAGCCTGTGTGATGAAAAAAAGAGGCATGGTGCAGATGTGCTTGAGGGTATAATATGTGCATATATGGAGGGAACCACTTTGCAATGAGTGCATATTTAAAACACAGTAATAAAATGAGTACCATTCATTTACCTTTCAAGCACCATAAAAAGGAGCTGCAAAGTTGATGCATTATTAAATTAAGTAGGTAGCCATATAACACAGTGCTCTGTGTTTCTATTTCATCTATTCAAACAGCGCACCACTGAGTGCTCAGAAAGCGATAAATTAAAGGCCACTGCTAGGGACTTGCATTCCACAGTACTGGAGTGTAAGATTGTGCCATGTGCCATACTGACAGGATTTGGTTACTAATAACCCTAGGCCATGTTTGACAAGCACATACAGTATTTACGGACATACCCACTCAATTAAACCTGACCGCTCCCTCTACAATCTAATCAAGAGTTTAGAATGATTTTCTATTTGTTGTTGTCACATCAAGGACGTTGTGCAAAGTCAAGCAGAACACAAAATTCAACGGTGCTGGACAAAATGTGACTGACATCAAAAGATGCTCAAGCATTTGTCCATCCCATCATGTGGGCTACAGTCATTAGGAGCCATTTGGACTCAGTAATAATTATCTCATGTACTTTAAAAAGCTCTATTCAGCCCCCCTAAACCGTCTACATTATTTCTCACTGGTTAGACTTGCAGAGGCTTAATTCTGCAAGTGCAGAAAAAAGTGAATGTAGTATAAGTGATTTCAGGACATTTACGTGCGCTGTTTAACAACCTGGAAGAAAACAAATCATACCATGTTAAGTTTGTAACCTCAATTCCCCCTTGCTTAATTAAATGAGAGAAAGCGTGAGGGAGGGATGCAGAAAAAAAGAAGGAAGGCAGGGGTAAGCAAGACTTATTGGATAACGAGAGAGAGAGAGAGAGAGACAGATAGGAGAAAGACAGAGAGAGCGAGAGAGAGAGAGAGAGAGAGAGAGAAGAGGCTGAAGGGAAAAAGAGGAAAAACTGGAACGAAGACGAAACATCAGAAAGTTTTTTCATTTTCCATGTTAAGTGGCAGGGAATTTCAGATTTGTCTTTTGTGTGGGAGAGCGGTGAATGACAGCTTGGCTGGCTTTAAAGACCCCGACAGTTTTACGCTACAGGGCAGCTGAATGAATGTGAGTAAACTGCATTAGATTAATGAAGAGCAAGTCTGCCAGAGGTAAAAAACACAAAGACAGAGAATGAGAGAGCGTGAGAGAGAGAGAGAGAGAAAGAAAGAAAATGTAACACGGAAATGTAAAGATCATTGGAGAGTAAAGGCGAGGGGAGGTAGAGAGGAGAGGGGGAAAAAACAGAAAGAGGGACAGTCTCCTGCAGACGCGACACTGGCAGCATGCATAATCCTACTGCAGCCTCCTGACACTGGAACTCACTCACTAACAGGGTGGACGTGGCGGGACTGACATCACTCCTCCTAACTCCATCTCGTCCTCTCCTCTATTCATTATGTATGGTTCTGTACCGTGCTAGGGAGCAGGGTATATGATCTCCATCTGGTTATTTCCTCGCCAGAATTATTCACAGTTGAGCCGAACAGCACACACGACTGCTTCTTCTCACAGAAGACATGGCATTACATGTGGGAAAGAGTGTGCTTCATAATAATAATGAGGTGGCTCAATGTGGCGTGCATCCAGAACAAACCAAATCAAGTTAGAAGCTGTCAAGGTGAAAGCTGACTTTGATTTTGAAGCATTTTTCCAAGCAATATGTGTGGGGAGCTATTGATTGCACAGGTGGCACAATGTACGCCAATGTGAGTTTTATTTTTCTTTTTTAAAATAAATAAATAAATAAATAAATAAAATAAAAGAGACAGCCAGTTTAATTAAAGAGGCAGGGCTATGATGAACAAAAGAAAACAAAAAAAAAAAAAAGAAAAAAGAAATAATCATGCCTGTCTCAATGCCTTGACTAATACACATCTGTCTCCACTGCAAGCAATGTCCTAGATGTCCTATAGAGCAACTGGGAGCACAACGATCAGAAGCATCTACCATCTATTGATTTACAAATCAATGCTGCTGGAGCTAAATAACTAACTATTGGTAATGTCATTATGATATTGCAAGGCGGTTGGTATGCACACCACTTCAGTGGGACATGCTTCTATCTGTGCATCCCTGTGAGTACGCCACAGATCAGTCTGTTTACACACATCAAATGTCTTCAGAAAGGCAATGGCCACCCTGCAAAATCAGACAAACTCTCACAGACCAAAGAGCTGTGATATAAAAGGATGTGCTATCAATCCCAAGACGTACCCGTTGTTCCTGACAGGAGACGAAGGTCTGGAAGCCTGGTGCCACTCCGAAGCCCAGCTGGTCGATGAAGGGCGGCTCATCCTGGGTGTGGATCTGAACTTTAATCCCCGCCTCAAATGATGTCTCGTCTGTTGACAAGCGAGGGTAAGGACAAGGACAAGGGGGGCCGTAAATCACATGCACATATTGACATGCATGCTGCTCTATGGAAGTCAAATCATCAGTGAAATGAACCATTAGTGACTGTAACTAAAGCCATGGATTGTGGATGGTGGAATGTGTTTAAGACAGTGAATAAAACAAGCTAGTGGCAAAGCATAAGAAGAAAGTAACAGCATGAACTTGTAGGCTTGTCTGGAGTAATTGCACGTTCGTTACTGACAGCAATGTTTTTCCATAATATGCACACACTATAGTCTGCCAATTAAGGGTTAAACAATAGTAGGAATGAGGTGTGAAAGGACAAACTAGATGGACTCCTTAAGCAGCCTGGTTGACGACACTGCACCCCACAGGAGGCTTATTTACTGCAGGGGAAATGAGAGTGAATGGGTAAATTAATAAATAAATGATGAGAAGGATAAAAGGAAAATCAATACAGCTGACAGCTTCTTTCGCTCCAGCACTCTGCTGTATAGATTTTACATGAAGCAGATGGGCTTCCTTGATACTGAGATCAAGCATCACCGCAACACATGGGGACTCAAACCTACAATAGTGAAAACATTATTTCCATCACATTTGCTGAGACCTGCAATTGCTTATCATGGCGATGGCAGGCCGGTTTCGAGTGATTTAATGCCTTTGAGATGGAGCTATGGGATAAAGTAGGATGTCTGTTTCCTGCTGCTTTTCCTCCCTGGTTGTCACCCGTATCTGTTCTTGTGATTGCCAGTCTTTCTCACTTTTTTCAATTAAAGGGCTCAGCGATGCGACTGGAATTCAGCGAGAGCTACGATAAAGAGAGCGACAGACATTAACAGTTACACATTGCTCTTCTGAGGCTGGATACAAAGCCATTTGTGCTGGTGCCAAGGAGGGTGCTTGAGGCTTGGAACAGCACATACAAATAACCAGCGTTCAAGCTGTGCTTGGAAAAGCTAATGCCATCTTTAAGTCATGTCCATCTGTCATCCTTATACCATTAGAATAATGATATTTGGGTTTAACCTTGGAGCCAAATGGAAAACCGACCTCAAACAAAATTACTACACTAGCATGTTCAGGTCCATGAATCTCAAAATAATTTAATTCCCTCTCCTTTGTTGTTAAATTAGTCTGGGCATCCTACACAATTACTGTAAGATGAGTGGCCTGCAGACTTTTGAAGTCTCAGTATTTGATTAGGTACCACGATGTGAGTGAAGGCCCTGTTGTCATTCCACCCAGCTGTCAGACCATTAATACTAGGATAGCTTTGTTTATAAAATGTAGAAATCACTGTCACTGTGACATTGAAACCAATGTCACAATATGAATGAATTAATGAAATAGTTAATATTAAAATTGTATTTTACCAACAGCATCATCACAGCTGCCACCAGCATTTGCTTGGATTTTTTTTTTTTAGAAGCTGCTGTGCTCCCTTGTCGTTCCTTGTTGCTTTACTCTCCTACACATCACAGCAATTCTCATTGACAACTAAGTGTGTGACATCACACATTCCATCGCAGCATTAAAAACAAGTAGACGGGCTAAGTAAACAAGCACGAGACGCTGGCTTCATCTGTCAATCTGCATCAGTTTTGGCTGCAGTGACAAAAGCTTTACAGCTTTACAGAGGAGAATAACAACTGGGAACCCAAATAAAAACAACAGTTTATCTCATTTTGTTATACTGGCATGTGTTTCTGATTGTTTTATGAGACAGGCTTTCTGCTAGAAATTTTGCAGCGTGCAACAAAATGTGAAACTCTGAACTAATGACCTTGAAAACACATTTGACATATAGAAGACATTCAGTATCTGTAAACAGAAAAAAATAACAAAAACAAACAGTAGTCATGTCAGTAATACAGTGAGCCTCTATGAAAAGTGCATGTGTGTATGTTAGGTTTTACATCTTTAGCTTCTTCACTGCATCCCCTACATCATCATTTAATAATCCTACATTAATATAATTGAATATTAATGTTATTCAATGTCTTAGTTTTGAAGTAGCTGTAAGTTATTAAATACACATTCTGTGTCCATATGAAATATTACTGTTTCATTTCTGTTTCATCACAGCTAAATGGTTTATGGCTTATGTGCAGTGTTTTTTGTGAGCACTGTGGCTCTGTGACCTATAGCAAACTGGGTCGTTACTTGCATTTCCAATGCTTATGAAATATTGATACAACCTCTACACAGGATATTGTGCATGCACATTGAAAGCATACTAAAATAGGTGAAACAGTGGGAACAGACAAAAAACACTTAAGATAACAACTTTGCATGCATTTAGAAAGCTACATTTTCTCACCATAAAACCATAAAGATGACGAGGACAAATATGAGTTTCACTGCCTGCTGGAGAGACACTGAAGAAGCTGTTTTACATAGATGAGAGGTCCTGAGTGGAAGAGCCTCTGGCCTCCATTGATTTTTTTATGTGGCAAATGATTCTGCTCTTGTTTGATTCATGCAGACATTCAGCTTGAGTGACAAGCCACACAATCATATCACAATAAAGGATATTTTCCACCAATCAATATCCATCTCTCTTGATATGGAATAGTAGATAATACCGGTGGCACTGCTGGTGAATTTTAACTGTGCAGATTGTGCATCATTCATACTTGACAAGAAGGGACAGGATGTTTCAGACGATTTCAGATTTTAGCTGAGTCCAGCTGAGTTACATGCATGTCTGTCAATACTGTGCACCATGTTCACTGTACCCTGTGGATTTACAGTGCTACAATTAAAGAGACAATGGATGGGAGGCAATACAAAATTTGACAGTGATTTAACAACGGTGGATTTCCGTAGGGATTAGGGGCAAGCCAAAGTGATACACATGCTTCTAGACTTTCTTAGAGCACCGATAGAGTCAGGGTTGGCCACACTGGGGTTTAACTGATAAAGAAATCTCTTAAGTCCTCCCTTAAGGCAAGACACAGACATCAACTGTTTTTAAGTGACATTTTCAAAGAGGGAATACAGTGTTGGGGAGTGACTACTTACATGTAAATAAATTACAAAATAAATATAATTGTAATCATAATCAAGTCATAATTACTTAGAAAAAAGTAATTAAATTATAGTTACTTATTTAAATGTTCAAATTTCCAAATGTATTGTTTTTGGTAAAAAGCTTATATGAAGAATATAACATTCACTCTATTGCTTTGCATCTTTTTGTTGGGCAGGAATGCCTTCTTTTGGCAGATTTCCAGATAATGCAGGTCAGCAAAGCTGTTGGGACAAATTTGAGTGCAACACCATCAAGGGTAGTGCTGTCTCTATGTCTAGACAGGCTTCATTTGGCAGCATGCGCTCTAATTTTGAGTGCTATTTTTGATTGGTTCTCCTGTTTAAATTTACACTGCCTCTCATCTGTCAATCAAATCAAAACCCATTGATCTAAGCAACCAGTCTGCCATGCCTGCGACCAGCCGACCACGTCAAGGCTGTTTGTTGTTTGTGATCTACAGACTTGTGATTTGTTCTGGTGGTTTTTAGAAAAGGAATCAGAAACTAATCAAATGTGAGAAGTTACATTACTTTCCTGAAGCAATTAAAATCACATTTTATCAAAATTGAAATGGGTAACTAATAATCTGTAACCTATTACATTTCAAGAGTAACCCTCCCAACACTGTGGGAACATGATGCAGCAGGTGATGTGCTCTCCAGGTAAGCTTACCTGTCTCTCCCCATACGGGCAAGTATTCATCCTGCTGGATGTCCAGCATTAGCTCTAGGCCATTGCCCATTCCACCCTTCATGGTCACTAGTAGGGGGCGCCCATCTTGGCCCGAATTAAAGGTGTAGCATTTCCCATAGCGTGTGAATATCTGAAATGATAAAAAGAAAAACATTTAGTGGGAGCCATCTGCAGCAAAATTATGTAAGAGTAAAGCAATATGTGGACCGACATCTGAGTCTAAATCTCAATCCTCGCCTGAATGCAATATTTCCCCTCAAGTGTGTTAAATTATGGAGAAGAGGAAGTAATGGTACAGAGCAGGAAACGATTTCTGTGTAGCATCTTGGCACTGAACCTATCTTTGTTACACTGTCAGCCAAGTGACCTCACGGGTCTCTGTGCTGAGATGCTGTTGCCAAACTGAGCCCTAAAACTGTCAGCGCCGCATGATATGCTTGAGCGAGTACATGACGAGTTTGATTCCACAACGAGATATTCACCGTGTGAAGAAATTTCACACCTCTTTTTAACAAAATGACTGCTGGTATGCAAGTAAATCTAAATATATTATTGACATTTCTTGTTATGTAATGTAATCATCAGAGTTCTTAAAATATTCAACACTCAACTCCAGGCAAAATGGATGTATAGACAAAAGACAGCCTTATCAAACAAAATGCAACAGGAGAACATACTAAACATGCTTTAGTTTTACTTCAATCTGGACGAAACATTTATTGAGATGCATTATTGCTGGTCACAATGCGTTTCTGGTGAAATGAACAGAGTGCAGTCCCTTTAACAGCTGAATATGATCGGCCACTACACATCTCATCAGCTGATCAACTACAGAATAGAGCTTCCAGTGGAAAGCAAGAGTGCAACAGGGAGCTGTGACCTGTAGGAAAATACTTGATTGGCAGCTAACTAATGGATGTGTAATCTAATCACAGACATCAGGGAATGGAGAGGCATGGCGAGGGTCCAAAGTCAAGTGTTCTGTGGGAAGATCATGTGCCCTGTCTGTAAACATCTTTGCTCACAATTATGGAGAAACATTTTGGATTGCTCATGGAAAGTCTGGCATGTTACATTCATAATTAATGACTAAAAAGAGGTACAGCAGGGAGAGTGTGGGAGCAAGAAAAATACACCCAACATACAACAGAGATTAAGTTTCATGGTGTGACAGAGGGACAAATAACTACATCACAACACATTTATCTAAAAAAAAAAAAAAAAATCTTTAGCTGAGACTGTCTGCAAATGATGCAGAAATCTCCTCTGTGTGCATTGTGAAGACCTTGGAACACACAAGGAGTGACTCAGATGTTGGTGGTTCATGACAAGCAACTCAAATGTCACATATTACAGATGCACAAAGCACAAGAAAATTTCATCTGTGTGTCTCATGATGGAAAACTTTGTACTATGTGAATCCCTGCTCAGTGAGGTGTGTAACAAAGAACAAGAAGTGCACGGACTCATGATAAATTGCCTCCCAGAGCACAGACCTAGAAGCTCTTTAAGATATAAACTCTGGTGAAATATAATGAAATGCCTTGTGATATGTCTGACACAAATATGAGATGTGACCTTTCAAGTGTGTAACTGGCAAAACTGAGTCAGGAGCAGCGCCTCCGATTCCTACCGATGTGTATGCGCTCGACAACGGAATACAAACATCAATAAAATGGCCCTGAGATTCAATTTTGGTCAGGGATTTGCCTTGCGCTATAATCAGATCACTGTTTATCATTACTCCTTGGAATATAAGGCAGGAAAATCTCATGACATTGTGGCATCACTTGAGCCAGCTGGAAAAATACGAACAATAACAAAGGGCAATGCGTGCAGGGAATGGTATTTGCAGTTATCCTCAGACTACTACAAGGACAGAGATTTTTCCCAGTATATATATATATATATATAAAACAGCTCACCATTACCTAATCAGTTCTGCATAACACTAATTTTCAGCATAACCACAGCAAACAGTTTGTTAGGGCTATTTTTTTTTACACCACCACAGCAGCTCACCTACACTTATGAGGCGAGTTTCAGCCTTAGGAGGAGAGAGCAGAGCTCATACTGAACAGAGAAAAGCAGCAGGTGGATACACATTGTCAAAACAAGAGCAATAAAGAGATAGCGGGATTGGAGACAATTAATCTGTGTGTCTGTCTTTCTGTATGCTGTCAGTTTATCCATGAGTGTCCATATATTTGCAGGAGGCCATGAATGGATGTGAATGTGTGCTTGCCTGCGTGTGTGTATGGACACGGAGTGTGTGTGTGTGTGTGTGTGTGTGTGTGTGTGTGTGTGTGTCTATGCATGTCTGTGTGTGTTGTGACAGTGAGGTGATTGACTGAAGGAGGCCTGTAGTCAGAGTTGCTGTGGTAACCAGGAGACTGTGCTGCCTACATTAAGCGGCGCGGAGTGAAGAGCAACGTCAGTGGGTGCCGGTGGTGACCTTGGGGACTGAGGATTTTCATTGTGTTGTGCAGCTTTTGAGGCTTGTGCAACAGTATCAACATGCCTGTTAATGTCCATCTACTCAACAGAACTGTCTGTCTTGTTTGGCTATGGAAACAGACAGCGCTCTTGCAGGCTCAAAGTGAGAGTTTGGACAATAAATTTGCAAACACACCACCAAACTAACAAGAGGTTTGTGTTATTTTGGAAAACTATGACTTATTACCTGAAATATTACTTGCTTGTCATCATCCTTGCATAAATAATTTACGTACATCTTTACTGAGGCAGAAACATCCCATGGTGCAACGGTTCTACACGAAACCCTTGATAACATTTTAGGAAAAATTGCTAATGCGAAATGGAATGGAGTCATAACATTTCATGACATTTTGAATGGCTTTGTGCAGTGCTGCAAGATGATGAAAATTGGAAACATGTTGCTGCAATTACTCTAATGGCTCATATTCATTTAGCATTAGGGGTGAGCAGACATTTGTGATGCTTGTGCAGATTTTACTAAGGAGGCAAAGCAGGTATTCCACTTGGCTTTAAGAAAAGCTTATGGTTGAGCTGAAAAACAAAAACCAAAATATTTGAATGTCACATTAAAATGCACTATATACATAAATACACTATATGCAAATAACCCACCTATGAAAAAAAAAAATACTGATAGAGACATCACCCTCTCTCATACTCACAGGGTGTAGAAATGTCACTGTATCTCTAAGATGAATAATTCACAGACACACAGCCTGAGACTGTTGAGATGGCCCACGGCTATCCTTCACATGACAATGTGACAAGGATGCACAAGCTGTTCCCTAAAGTTGCCAGGGAACCACTCTCCCCTCTCTTCATTGATTTTAAGATCAGCACTGGGCACGCAGGGACGATGTGTTGTGACAGTTATAGAAAGGCACACACTTGTGAAAAATTTTTAGGATTGTTTTTTCCCCTGCTCTGAATCGATACAGGTACCTTAAAAAATGGATTAGTGCTAAAATATTGTAACAAGTGCGGTCTTTCCAACCAACACTTTGCTGCAGATTTAAGGGCAGAATCCACCCCAAAAAATACATTTATTCTTTCTTTCTGCTGTTTTCTTCCTCCCAACAAAGCTCTGTTGTTTACTTCTGTTTCAGTGATTTTTTTTCACAATCATTTTCAACACCTCCAGAAAACAGAATTGAATTTGTAAAATTAAGCTGTGAGCAATATGTATACGTGGAGAGAGAAATTGCAATTACAATAATGAGAAAGTAATAAAAGCAAGAGGGCGAAAGATTTTTTTTCTTCATGAGAAAACATGAGAGTCCCACCTGTCACTTGAAACACAAAGTATGACAACATAATGTGTCTGCATTGCATTCCTGGTCTAATTGTGGCTACTGTTAGTGCAGAAACTTGCATCTCTGCCTCTTTTACAAAGAATTTCACCCTGCTGTGATTATCTAATTTTTGGTGCAAAGTGGCTGATGTAGAAAGAAGCCCTTGCTCTTTGATGCTTACTGACACCAAAATGTGATGTGTGCCGTTGTTGGTTTAAATAGCTGCTTTTTCCTCTTCTGCTGTCAAACTCTGTTGTTGCTGAACTGGAAATATCTCAAAATGATGTCACATTGTCTACCTTTGGCCACTTAGCTCAGGGAATAAGAAAAAGACACCACCAAACAAAATGCATAAGTGCAAAGTGCATCATCTGTAGTTGTTTTAAAACTTAAAGTTTGGATTTTTCCTTCTCCCTGATACGAAATGAGTTTAGGCTAGTAGGAAATGTAGAGATTAAATACACCCTGAGTAAGACTTGACATAATATTACACCCATTCAATTTCTATGATTACACCTAAGAAAGCTGGCTGAAAAGCTCTGACTGTTGATCAATAGAAGGCTCAGTGTGGACAGAGGCTGATCGTATGTTCTCAAATGGGTTTTCTATCTGAAATCAATGTTTGTGACCTGGGAGTAGGCACAGGTCTATCTGACAATAGTTAAGCATGTTTATTGCCAAAGCAGCGATAAAGAAGGATGGAGCAGCGGATGCAGGGAAGGACGGATTGATGTGGCCAGTGGACCAAATTTATCGATTTACAAGACAGACCCAGCAATGTGGGGGGTTCCTGCACGTCAATACATCCTGACACCCACTGTATGTAGACTGTCTCTCCTTTCTCCTCCACACTATCCTACTCAAGTGTGACTAATGCCATTGGTCTGATTCATGCCGTTAGCTCTCCTCACCTCTCCTGAGGCCAAGCGGGATATCATTGATTATCTATGCACTAGCACATATCCCCAAAACCCAGACCTCACACTCTGTTTACAGTATCTTTTGAAACAAGGTGCTGTTGCTTGGTCACCCTTTGAAAATGCATGCGAAGCATTACTAAAGATGATGGTGGGAGGAAATGTGTTTGACTATGATAACTTTGGATTCTGTGGTTCTCATATAACATGAACACATTGCATTTAAATGTATGAAAAAAGAGACATCTGTTGGATGCAATCTTAAGGATCAGTGGGATACGGTTTGATGACACAGAGACTGAAGCCTGCTATGAAGGCAAAGCTGTTTCAAATTATATGCTTCTTACAGAACACACTGCCTTCAGAGTCAAGACGACAGCATCCTATTACTGGTGGAAAAAAAAGTATTTACAGACGTCAAAATGTGTTTCATGCACCGGATAAAAATCGTCTTCAATGATAACAAATTTGGTTAATGAGGTGGTAGAGAGAGGAACATTGACTTTTACATTGTTCTTCAAGTAATGATGAAGTGCAATCAATGGAGCTGCAGTTTACCGATGAAGCTGATACTAACTGCTCTCTATCACAGTGGTGGGGAGCATTGCAGACTGCTGCTATGTGAATCAAAAGTCTTTATTAGAGGCAGATTAGTCTCCAGAGAACATGGAGTTTGTACACACATTGATCCAGCTGTGATGGACGAAAGCAGAGGGACCCATTCAGACCACATGAGCAACATAGAGAGGCAGGCGGGTTTTGCAATCAGCTTGAATAAAATGATTCATCTTCTCATACTGTGTGTGGTGTGGACTTTGGGATCGCTGCATATGTATGTGAGAGTCAGTGAGAGACAAACAGACTGCGAGATTGAATGGGTGTGAGATTGAGCGAGACAATTGTGAGAGAGAAAGAGAGAGCCCAATGAGAACAACTCCTGTTATCCTAAAATAAACTGTACAATATTTTCCAAATATTGCAGTAACACTTTCAGTCCCAGGAAGGTCATAGCAGTGTTATTGGAATAGAAAGGATTTGGGTTGGAGGGTGAGGAATACTGAATAATAGAAATATTACCCTAATGTTATAGAGACATAATACATGATAGGGTGCTAAAATGAGTATCTACTGAGCAATATTATAATGAGAGAGAGAGAGAGGGAGAGAGAGAGAGCGAGAGAGAGAGAGAGAGAGAGAGAGAGAGAGAGAGAGAGAGAGACTTAATTGAACTCCTGAGGCAGCTTAAGTATTAACGAGCAACAGTGCAGAGCAATACACATTATGGATGGACCTCTGATTGCATGGGTTCAAACAAAATTAATTACGCAGCCAGCTGATAGCTGGCTAGCAACTCCTATACGCCACTGACAGGCAATTATTTGAGCAGCTTTCTTTCAGGAAAAGGGTAATTGAACAAAATAAAGACGCATCAACCTGTTGGGAAGAAGAAAAAAACAAGAACGAACTTTAGCGCTTTCCACACTCACGGTGCTGAAATTGCGAGGCCCGCAGAGCTCTCCTTGGTACCGACAGTACAGCAGCATCTCCTCCAGCTGGTGCCCCAGCCGGTCCAGCAGCTGTCTCATGGACGGCTGGGACTCCCGCGGGGGAGGAAGAAAGTGGTTGAAGTCTAAAATCCGAGAGAGGGGAGTCCAGGGGGGCTCGCTCCCCGGACTCGCGCTGCCATCACCTCGTAGAGGTATGAGCGCCTCTCTGGCAGCGGGGGACACTTGCCAGTTCCTCCCCAAAAGTCCCAGCCACCTTCCGGCGCTGAATATGTCCGTCTTTTTCATACGTCGCGGCAGCAGGAGGTTTTGGTTGCAAATAGTGACGGCGGGGAAAACCAGCCGCTTGGCGTAGACCATGTGCGCCTTTGTGTGCACCGGCGAGGAGAGCAAGTATCGCACCCGGTTGGAGGACCAGGTGAAGAGGAGCGCCAAGGCTGCCAGAAAAGCCAACAGCCACGCAAGTCTCCGCGGGTACGAGCCACTGAGAAAGACGTGCCTCAAACCGTGCAAGGTGGTGTGCTTCAAGAAGAGCTTCCCGGCTTCGGCGAGGGAGCCCGGTCTCGCTTTGGATCCAGAGGAGTCGCACTGGCACATTTTGGAGGAATACGGGTGCGCACCTTCAACATCGGTCCTGCTGAAATCACAGTGAATGAGCCTAAAGTCGTCTTTCCTCTCTCAGATGGCTGCTGTCTGTCTCAGACTTCTTTGGAGAGAGAGCAAGCGAGAGTGAGCGAGTGAGAGGAGAGAGAGAGAGAGCGAGAGAGCGAGGCGCACACAGCTCTCCTCGCTCCTCTCAGGCACCGAGCAGCATTTGGAGTCTGCTGGCGGCGAGTGTTTTGCCAGTCGCAGAGCGCTCCCTGAGCTCGTCCAGGGGGTAGCCAAGTTATTCAAAATGATTTAGGGCGCTACCCTGCAGCAACAGGAGTCCAGCGGATTACTTCATCATATGTCGCAGATTAACAAGCAGTTGGGAAAATCAGGAAAATGTTGCCCTAGAGAGTGTGGATTTAGTTAAAATCACGCAATGTCGTATAATTACATTCTCTCTCTGACTCTGTACTTCTCTCCGTCTCTGTCTTTTTCTCACTCTTCCATCTCCGTGCCCCTCCCTCCACATACTCCCTCACCACACACACACACACACACACACACACACCGTACACAATTTGCATCCTTCAAAAATTAAGCCCTGCACTGCTCCATAGCTAACAGTGAAGAAACTGTAGTCCCTTTCATTATTGTTCCACCAGCTGAATTTTAAATGCTGCAGGTCCACAGCCAGAATGAGAGCGTTCAATGCATACTTAACATTTTGGTGACACCCAGGTGTATGCAAAATGGTTGACATTACCAACTGTCTAATTCTCTAACAACTCTCTCATGTGATTCACTAAGAGATGTAAAATGCTAAGGGAAAAAAGGTTAAGCTGACTCTGGTAAATGAAAGCAAATAATCTATTTTCACATCACTGATGCATCTTATGAACCCCAAAGTGCATAACTTGGTTTGAATGTTTTTTTGCTGTTGTTTTTTGTTTTTTAAAAATGAGCTGCCCCAGTTTCTGGGTGATCAAGAAGACATGCTTCAGACAGGTTACACAGGCTTGAATGCCTTGTCGCCAAGGCATTCTGTGTGCACCATCTCTCCCTTGGGAATGGTGGTTAAGTGGTGGTTCATGCTTGGTTGGCCATCATCACACTCTGTTCCAGTCCACAGTAATAGCTGGATGCCGTCCAGGGCTGATCCTTGCTCGCCGCCCCAACACTGGGCTACACAGCACTTTGTGTGTGTGTTTGTGTCTGTGTGTCTACTGTACAACTGAAGGAGCCGGAGAGAGAGGGTGTGTGAATGAAAATGCATGTCAGAGAGTTTGTGTGTGTTTGTGAGAGGGAGAGATAGAGATTAAGGGAAAAGAAGGGGGGCGAAATAAGTGTATTTGAGTGAATCAGTTCATGGCTTTTGCTCTGTTTGTATGTGTGTGAGAGGGAGGGGATGAGAAAAGCAGTATGCGAGTGAGTCTGTGAGTGTGTGTGTGTGTGTGTGTTAGAGAGAGAGAGAGACAGAGGGAGAGTGAGAGAGATCAGAGAAAAGGGTGGGTATGATTCTGTATGTTATCCTCTCTCTCTTTGTCTGTGTATATGTGAGTGTGTGTGCATGCCCATATGGGGGCTATACCTTTCTGTGTCCACTCATGGTCTATAGGGTTTCTTGTAAGTGTTTATAGGAAAAGCCAAACACCACTGACAACAGAGGAAGACACAAGCAATCAACACATTTAATCTCTCTCTCTGTCTCTCTCTCTCTTTCTCTCTCTCCAATTTCTTTTGGATTCCTGGAAGACAAACTCTGCTTCCCCCTAGATTTCCCATTTCCATTTAATTTTCATGTCGGCTATATAGCACACATCACTAATGTCTCTTCTGAGAACCATCTACGCCGTATCCTCAGGCAGTCCCTCATTTGATAATGACTAGGAGTGTCATGAATGCTTGCTGTAGGCCTGTGATGGCTGCTGTTCAAGAGTTGTCCCACAGTGATCAGGATGAGCTTGATTTACTGCCGTTCTGTGTCATGCACAGAACATCGTGGCACTACATATAGTCTTCTGAATGCAAAACAGGCAGAGTAAGGGGGTGAGGAGACCAAGAAACCTGTTATAACTGTCCTTTTTTGATGTGGCGCATTCTGCCAACTGCAAGTAAGCACTGTTTGTGTAGGAGGGAAACTGAAGTTTAAACATTAAAAAATGGAAGGTGAACATAGATTATATGTAACGTATTTAAGCCCTTGGTGGGCGGTGCATCAGAGGCCACTGGAGATAGATTGTGACACTTTTGGTATTGCACTGTGTTTATTCAGCCCCTTTTCGTCAGCCAGCTCATCAAGAAAGAGACATATCGGAGGAGAGGTTCTGCGCTCCAACAAGCTAATCCATCTGGGTGAAGGGATAATGATGTACTTGCTTGACAGAGAGACACAATCCCGCGGCAATTGTAACAACAACAAAATAACAACCGCATGCTGCTCTGAAACTGAGGTTAAAGCTTTAATGAACCTATTATGAAAGCAAACAGGGATACTAGTTAGGGGACTATGGGCAAATAGCTTCTCTCGATGACTCATTTAGCATGTGAGAAAACTAAATACATGCTTGCTTGATTAAGATCGACTCGATTTTAAAACCCTGAAGTAACTAATGGATAAAAGGAAGACAAATTGTTTGGAGCTCACCTTTCATTGATCCAATCAAGAGTGAACAAAGAGAAATAAAAAAAAATAATCCCATAAAAAAAGCTGTTTCCTAGATTGGTACTGGGCAGAAAAATGCAGACTTTGGCTAAAAGCCTATTGATTTTTCAATGGTGCGTGTACTCCCGTTGCAGAACTTTGGGGTCTATAAAAGGACGGTCTTGTTATTTCTGTAAAGAATAAAGAGTTCAGGCATTTCAAAGGCCATTTGCCTTAAAGGGAAAAGTCACACACAACTCAAATTCACATCGGGTATTGCTATGATGTTGGATCCATCGGTCTTAAGTTGTAAATACAAATTTGTCTTTTACAAAGTCATGGAAATATGCCAACTAAAACGATGATGATGATGATGATGATATTATCATGAGACAAATCCTGGAGCTGTTTAAGTAAAGAGGCAACTGATGGGGGACTTTTGTGAGCACAGTGACAGTGTGCAGGGTAAACCCTTGGATTCATTTTTAGGTTGTATTTGTCAGCACTGCAGTGAAACAAAATGTAGTGAGATGTAAAAGCTGAAACAAATTCCAGCATCCATTGTTAATTGATATCACAGATTTTCACTGCAGAGTGGCAAGCATCACAGAGTATTAGCTGCTTGATCGGTTGCAACTAATGTGCCCAGAATAATCAATAGGGAGCTGCTTTGGGGGTGACTTTCACATCGACAGCTCCTACAAATCAGAAACAGTCTCGTTTCAGTCAGTGAGGCCATTGAACCAGTGAAACATTAACATGAATTTAGGCCCAAACCCAGCTGAAGATGGATGGACCAGCACCAAACACCACAGCAATTTGAAAATTGCCACTGACTTATCTTTTATCAGAAAATTCTGTTAAGACAGGGACTGCAGATGGAAAATAGATAATAGTTAAATCTGACATAAATCATTCATCCAATCTCAATTTGAGTTATGTTTCTGAATACTGGCTCTATTTATTAGTTGATGTAATTGTGATACTTTAAGCAATTAAGGGCTGGAACGTTGGAGCCATTTCTTGTTTTTGTTTAAAATTATATTCTAAGCAATTATTTGATCAAATGATGATCAGCGGTGTGTGTGTGTGTGTGTGTGGGGGGGGGGGGGGGGGGGGGGGGTGTTTCTTGATTCTTTGTTTAGAATGGGGTATTGGTAATGTTTTTTTGCATGGTCTTTGTTTAATAAAATAAGACTAGACGTCGTGTGGAATTTTTCGTAATTTTGTATTATTTCCTGGTTTTAAAAACTGCATTCAAGTGGGGAGATGGAATTGTCTGAACTTATTAGACTGCTGTAGGTGTTCTGTTGTTTGTCTATCAAAATTTCATTGTGTAAACATTTTGTGACAGCACCAGCAGTCATTTTTACAATATCATCAAAATACAGATATTGATTTTGTCCATATCCCCTGGTGCTAAAGCACTGACAACACAGATTTTTCTGGCAAAAGTTACTGAACACTGGCACAACATATTGACTACTGGTGACTTTGCCTTTGGCTGGGCCAATATTTACTACCACTGTGGCAGAAGTTGAGTTCTACAGTGATTTCAGAAAATGAAGCCTCTTACCTCTTACAATCAGAGCACAGCACAGCCTTGAATGACATGTTGCTGTAGCAACGCCAAATTTGAAACAAACTACAACAATCTAATGTCACTGCACTCAGCACATGACAGCTTAAAATAACACATGGTTTACATGCTGTGAATGGATTTTTATGAGACGTTTCGATAACATCAATTGGTATGCATTACATGTCTTGCCCCAAGCTAAATAACATACTTCTTACTTTGCTCAATATTAATATTTGTGGTGTGCATATAAAGTTGCAACGCATCACATACCTATCTGCATGTGTGTGGAACTGAATTCCAAGTAGTGAGATCAATGAAACAAGTCAATAAAAATTCTGATTTCCCATTAATTCTTTATCTGAAAAGGGAGTGACAAGAGAACCTGACCAGTGTAATTACCTTCTCCTGTGTGACACTGAGGCCTAGATAAACCACATGAGGCTCTAGGTGGCTGGTGCTGGCTGCACCCGCTCATGGCTGATGGTTTGTCTGTAAGAGCACAGGCACAACACAGTTAATCAAACTGTCATCCTCAGCCTCGACCGGGGTGGGGCCGGCCAGCCTGGACCCTGATCTGTGTAGAGCCAAACTACAGGCCACAGGGCAAACAACACCGCCCTCCTCTCTCCCAACCTCTCTCCCTCTATACAGCTCTTTAGTCTGCTGCGCTCTCTGCATCTCTCTGCCCACAGTGCACACAGCACACACAGGCTCTACACAATGCATTCTCCCTTGTCCTCCCATTCTCAGTTGTTTTTCTTTCTCCATTATAAGTCTCTCCCCTCCCTTCGCTACGCTGTCTTGTCTCTCTGTTTTCAGCTCTCCGTCTATGATCTACGTATTCTCTCAGTTTCTCTCAGTTGCCTCCGTCTCTTTTCTCTCTCTCCTGCTGGGAGTGTTCTGTGCCAAGACATTCACAAGGGACCAGGCAAAGAGGGAGAGAGTGAGAGAGAGAGAGAGAGAGGGAGAGAGAGAGAGAGGATGGTGGCGAGGGACAGAGGGAAGGAAGAAGCTAAGAAATGTGGAGGAAGAGGGGTGTTGCGAGGGTTAGAGAGAGAGAGGGGGAGAAAGAGAGGGAGAAAGAGAGAGCGAGAGAGAGCAAGAGAGAGAGAGAGAGAGAGAGAGAGAGAGAGAGAGAGGCAGCAGTCAGGGCCTTGCAGCTGCGGGGGCTGACAGTGGAGCAGGTGGTGATTTACAGGGACAATTTTGAGGATAATTGTGTACATGATCCCCTGTAAGGGACAAGTGTCAATAAGGCCACTCTCCCAATAGCCTCTCAATCTCCTGGGCTGTGAGGTTAGCATTAACTACTGTGTCGGGTCAGCGGCGCTCTACTGTACGGCCTACGTGAGAAACGAAAGTTTGTAAGCTCCTCAGCAGCTCAATGCAAGCTGGTGAAAACAGAGGAGGGCTTTGCGGTGTGACATTGAAACAACACTGAATAATATTAGTGACACTGTCAACAGAATGAGCTTTTCACTGTCAACAATAGAAGGAGAAAACGTACAGTAAAAATAAATAAATAAATGAGCAAATAAAACACGTCCTTGAATTCTCAACAATGGTAAGTTCACTGCACTATGCACATAATGGATTTAAGAGGGGTGCTGTCGATCTAAGGAGCATGGAGACATCTCTGTGGACAGTAAACTATAATAATCTAATGTGACACCTTCATGAGGCATGTTGCTGAAGTGATGTGAATGGATGGAACATAGCAATACCTTCCTTGGGTCACAAAATAAATAACAGAATCACACCATTGTGGGCATGTGACAGCTTTGAAAAGCAAAGGATTTAACTGCTGTGAAAGGTTGGAAAATACTAGAGAATGAATAGCTCCTGTTCTCAGCTCTGACTGGCTGAGTAATGTTTGAAGCTGCTCTAAAACAAATAAATAAACATGCAGGGCTGTGAAACCGCTTATTTAACTATTAATGCATTCATCAAAATCAGCACTTAGACTGCTGTTTGACTAAAAAGCATTCAAATAATATGTAGTGATTTAGGACAAAAGAACAATTTGCTGTCTTCATGACTTCAATTGATTCGATGGTGTGTCGTCACTCAACTGATATACAAGTTTTGGTTCCTCCCTGAGCAGAGTTACATTAAAATAATTTGTAAGCTCCGACAGATAAGTTCTCTTTCCTTATGGTTATTATCTGAATTGTTCAGTAATGACTTTTGTAAATTAAATCTCAATTTAAAGGCCTAATGTAACAAAATGTTTCTCAAGTCACTGAATAGATAGGCTGATCCACCCTGCCTTAAGGAGCCGCTAAACCTAAAATTATTTCTGTTTCTGAAGCTTTTTCACGATGACAAGGACAAGAATTCTGTGGAAAACAGAGACAACACAGATTTTTTTTGGACAGGAAAAGGTCGAATTTAAAGATTCTGAATATTGGCAAATCCATCAGATACTGGTGACTTCAGTCTAACATTATTGATATGGGACAATTTTTGCCACAATTGTGGCAAATGTTGAGGCTGAGGCTGCGTTTCAAAGTGATTTCAGAAGTGATAAGGGGTTTCAGGCAAGACATGTCATCTTTTAGCTGTTACAAAATCAGAGTAAAGCACAGCCTTGAGTGGCTTGTTGCTTCAGCAACGCCACTTGGATACACACTATAACAACCCTGTGTCACTGCACTGAGCACACGACAGCTTTAAATGACATACTGCTCAAGAGCTGTGAATGGATGAAGCAGAGTAACACCTCACAAAAGTCAAAAGTCATTTTTTGTAAATGCCATAAAAGCACTGACTACAACAGTAGCCTCTTGGATAGTGATCTATAATAAATTTATGTCACTGCATTAATCTAAAATATGGATTCATGAGGTTTATTATGTAAGTATTACGTATGGATGGAGTCATATTTACAGCTTACAGGGCAGAAAGGAGATCCCTCTGTGCACAGAGGAGCACAGGATGACACAGCTAATTCATCCAGGCAGCATTGTGACAGCTCAGCCGGGGAGAGTTTGGGAAAGGAGAGATGGTTCTGATGAATAGCTTTATGAGTGTGGCGGCTAGCTATAGCAAACAGTCCCCAAATCCCCACGGCTCTGCAGCCTCCTATTTGCTGCTCGGAGAGAAATGAATGAATGGCCCTTTGTGAAATAAATGGCCCCTTTCTGCTTGACGTTTACAAATGAATACTTATCGTAAAAATAAATCCATCCATTTGTTTTATTAGTTGTGTAGATGTGTTTGGTGGTTATGCTTGTGCGTTTGTCACGTGCATGCACACATGTTTATGCCCTCCCACAAATCATGCACACACACATATCAAGTGTGGAAGGGCACACGTAGGCAGGCACACACACACACACACACATACACACACACACACACAGAAATGCACCAACTATATTGGGACAAGAGTGCACAGTACAGTATCTACATGAAACCCAAATGCCAGCAACGTTCTTCCTCTATCTCATCCCACAGGTGCAGCTCTTTTCAATCAATTTAGGTTTAAAAAATAAATAAATGAATGCCTCCAAGGCCCTCCCAGAGAGCTGTATCATAAAAGAAATACCCTTTGAAAATATTACACCCAGAGCTCCCTTTATATCTTTAATTCAGCGCAGGTATGTTCAAGAACTTCTCAACCAGTGTACTCTAATCCTCAGGAGATATCCTGTCTTGTCCTATTAATTTGAGCCAAGATTCTTACCAGTTTTAAAAACACCACCATAGGCTGATCAGTTGCCATTAACCAGTACAGGATATTGTGACAGAGGGGTAAACCAAAGCAAAATATGTTTCTGATTTCTTGCCTGGGTGAGGTATTGCTGTAATTCAAGGTGATTCATCAAAATTTACTTAGGTCCAAATTTTGTTTTTGTTCCCAAAGCTCAGAACGTTGGTCTTGCACCAGTTATACCAGCAGCTTGTTAAATCATTGGCGGGAGGTGTAAGTGTGTGTGTGTGTGTGTGTGTGTGTGTGTGTGTGTGCATGTGTTAGACTTTATGTCAAAAGATGTCAGACATACTGACAGAACAGCACTAACGAAGGAGAGGAGTGCGTATAGTCCGACTGGCCAACTGCACCCTGGGGATGCTAACACACACACACACACACACACACACACACATACACACACAGAGGGAAACCTGACTGCCAAAAAGCATGGAACAGTCCAAAGCCAGTTGCACAGCAGGTTGCCTCTAAATGGACTTTTCATTTTGATTTCATTTTGGTCCACACACATAACAGTATAATGGTCTCTCTGAAGGCATGTTGACTGAAAGCAGTGGGTTGGCTTTAGTTTGAATGTGTGCGCATGTGTGTGTGTCTGATGTGTAAGGTGCAGCATGTGTAAGGTGCACCTTAGGTAGCAGATGCACGGTTCAAATGCTCATTAATTGGTGGCATGATTTATTTGTGCCTTTCCCCAGAAACTACTCTGGCACTGCATGTACAACACCGTTCTAATACAAACCTAAATGGGGAGCTGGGGGTTTGAAACAAGATGATACAACTCCCCACCGGTGTCAATAAATCTTTCACCGTGTGATACTTAGACAGACATTATTGGTGTTTAGATTTGCATCAGCTGTGCTTATTAGGTTGAGGCTGTGAATAACATTATCAGCTGCTGCTCTAGCATTGCACAAAGGCAGTGATGCCAGCCCTGCTGAGATTGACTCAGATCCTGCTATGAAACAACAATCACTCAGTCAATAGACCGTCCGCTAAAACATGAGCCCGGGCAGGACTGTTTACAATTTGGAGCTCGTTTATCCTACATGTTAGGCATTTTGCCAATGCTCTTATCCAGAGTAACTCACAGTGACTGAGCAGACAGCAGCTGAGGGACACAGGATGTTGATGTTCGATCAAATCTGTGACAAACCAGGTTACAGGACAGCCTCTTAAACTGTTAGGCCAATCTTTGCCTGCCTAATACCGGACTCTAGAGACTTCAGAGTCTGGAGAGGCCCGTTTGATCTTGACTGCTCATTACACTGATAGCAAAGGGATGGTATCATCGAGCTGCAACTAATGACTCATGATCATGAATGTGCAGTAGCCGATGGTGCAGCAGGCTGAGGGACGAAGCACAGTCATTTGATTGGCAGGAGAGATGTGTGCAAATTTACAGATTTAAACATGGGAACAAATCAAAACCAGTGCTCAGAGATTGAGCAAATATATTAAAATTAAGAGTTGACACAGAGAATGGAAATTATGAGGTCCAAGTTGCAGTGAATGCAGCACGAGCCAACTTATCAGCAGAATGGTGAGGATGTATGCAAGGCAACATATTATCATAAATGATAAATAAAGCCTGTTATAAAACACCGGATGCAATCACCCAATGACTTTATTGTTTTCAGAAAGGACATTTATATTGGTTTTTGGGTGCCTTGTTGGACTGTGGTGACGGCGAGCATGAAACTGCAGCAGAGGAAGTTTTGAGTAAGTTACTTCGCACTAAAGCCAGCGGGGAGTTTGTGCTATGTACGGTTATAAATGATAGGTATTAAAATTTTAATATGGCCTGGGTTGAAAAATCCTGGACCAATTCTTTAAAACTGGGCCCCTCTGCCAAATGGCCATTGATCAACATCGGCGTATTTTCTTTCAAAGTAAGAGGAGTTTTGTTGCAGAAGTTTGGTCTGACAGAGCATCATAAAATGAAGGGAGAGAGCATTGCTGTCTCTCTGTCTCTCCCTCTCTCTCTGTCTGTCTCTCTCTCACACACACCCTCACTCTCATACACACATACACACAAGTCTAACAGACAGATCTCTGCCCTTCCACTCCATAGGGTGAGGCAAGGCGTCTTGCTGATTCTACACTCCATCCCAAACAGCCAATCTCTGAGAGTCATGCTGACCACGAGAGACGCAGCCAACTATGAAACCCTGGAGGAGAGAGGCAGCAACATTTCACACCACTTCAGCAACAAACGCATACTAGCATGTGGGCACACACACACACACACACACCCTCATACACACATTTCAGTTCCTCACACTTGCACACGCACACATGCACAGTGTCAGTGGCCCATCCCGATTCATCATCCTCTGTGTGTTTAGCATCAATTAGCCACTGCAACCTAAACTCTGTTCTTTTCACATTTAAAAAATAGAAATGAACAGGCATTTGTGAGCAAATACTCAAAACCTGAATTTTTTTGTATATGTCTACTTGCCATAAAACTCCAAGAGCTTTGTGGTGCTTGAACAGATATAAATACATATTTTCTTCAGCAGTTAATAAATGGATTTGATGATTGCAATGACTCTTGTCTGGACATTTATGCACTAATAAGCATATACACCCAGGCATTCACACACACACACACACACACACACACACACACACACACACACAAAGAGAAAGAGAGGGAGAGAGACAGAGAGAGAGACCTCGGACAGAGTTCACCGTTCTTAAAAGGACACCGCCTTTCTCCTTCCAGCTCCTCTGACATCCACTCTGTCACTTGGAGCCAAACACTCTATTTCAGCTCTGGCATAAAGTACCGAGGTACAATCCTGTAGGAGGCCATTAAGGCCCAGTCATCACCCTAATTAGCTACTGATAAGTGGCTATTGGCCCTGTATGGGACACTTGTCATATTTCTTATTCATATATAATTGCTCCAACACGGCTGAATTATCCCTCATTTTCACATTATTAGGCATCATCAATCTTAGAGAAGGATTAAAAAGAAAGTTCGCTCCCTTTATTTTTGCCACTTTAATGACTAATTAGTATTTGTGTTGTGAAGTATTGGCTAGTATCGAAAAAAGGTAGCGAAAATCCAATTTTAATGAGCCCAGGCTTCATATCCCGTCAGACTTGGGAGAGAGGACTAACCGGTTGTGAGGACTGTTGTGCAACTTGTCACCCGCCTCTGTCTCAAAGGAAGACTGATGAGTGATTTAATTAAAAAGGGTGTATATGAAAACAGTGATCCATCACCAGGACAGAGAGAGGGACACACAGTGATGGGGTAGAGTGATATAGTGCTGTGTTCTCCCTGCCACTGACACCAAATGACTTCAGTACTATGTGGAGAGACATTAGGGGGTCTGAACAGAGAGAGACAGCGAGCCAGAGGAAGCAAGAATTTCATCTGTTGAGACAGCATGCAATGAACAAATCCTCAGCTCATGATTGATTTTTAACATTTGTTGTTGTTTAATTCCTGGAACATGAATCCAGTATAACCATCAATAATCATGTATCAAATGGTAGTGACTCTGTCTCTAAATGATTGGATAGTGGTTGCTGCAGCTTGATTAATTCCAGTGTTTGTTAGAAATAAGATTAAGTATATTTCTGAGTAATCTGTTATGGGAAAAAAATGAAAAAGAAAACCATACAGTGTACTCTGTGCCAAGAACTCTGACCAGGATGAGAGGGCTTTTCTGACTCTGAAAAAATTGTAAAACACTGCCCCCCAGTGTTTACAGTGTGATATCCAAAGTTTATGGGGGCAATAAGAGGGTTCTAACCGGTGGGATATAAATTAACTGTTGGGAAGCCACAAAATAAAACGAGCATCTGATGCATCAATTTAATTGATACGGATTTTAAGTTGTATGCAAGAGAAACAATGTTCTTGAATCTGAGTGGAATCCAAAATACCGCAATTGCTAGATGATGCACTCAAGATGATATAGCTGCTAAATGATATAATTCAACATCAGCTGTGTGTTTGGAATAGTAAGTCCTAGTTTTGCATTACAAAGGGCACAGAGATCACTCTAGAGCTTCTCATCTGAAAACAGTGAATAATGGCAAAGCAGAGGAAAGAAAGTCACAGACAGCTATCTAAATTTCACAGTGTTACTATAAATATTTAATGATCTTGTGCTGTCACCTCTCAGAGGACAGAAAGCTCTTCAGTGGTGCGTGCACTCTACAATGACCATTCCCTGTCTGGGGGAGGGGAGAGGCTGTAATTGCAGAGAACACTAATCAAGTTAATTTCCATCATCTGCAATTTGATGGCCTTTAAATCGGTTACCCTGAATCTATCTGTCCACGCAGTGTCAGGTTTAGCAGGGAAATGGAAACAGCTAAAGTGACTACCCCCATAGAAAGACAGTAATTACTGCTCTGCACATATACATTTCATACATGTTTACTCTTCATGCCGCCATTACCTGATGAATTTAGCTTTTAAACCAACTAATGAAACAGGATCAAACATAGATCAAGCTCCCTAGAATGCATAAAACCTATACTCAAGCAATTAAAATCAATCACAAAATGACGGCATATTACAAACAGAGACACAAAAAATCAATTTCTATTTGAGGAAGTGACAGTTTAATTAGCCTAATTGCACAAGGTGCAGAATAATTGTTGCTCCCAAAGTGACAAGGACAAATTGAGTTCAGCACACACTAAATGCTGGCAGTGTTATATACAGTATAGTGCAATTCAGTTTGTCTTTGTCCTTTGTTGGTGGAACATTCATTATAATCCAGAGCACACAGTTTCTACTTTACAATAATTTACTAGCGTCTAATATATCATGGCATATGCTTGAAGATAATTACATTACACTTTCGCTGCTGCAATTTCTGCCCAGTGCTTTCTTAAAAGAAGTGCTGAACCATAACAAGTATTTACAGCTAACAGCCAGACAGCGAGGCCAGCCCTGGCATTTAATTCGAGCTTTCTCTGAAAACATTCCCGTGCAGTCTGTCTCCCTGTCTATCTATCTGTCTGTCTGTCTGTAAGAGCCTGTGGCCAGGGTAAACACATTGATGCTCTTGAGGAGACAGGAGAAGGGCGTAACTGGAGCCATTGCCTGGCTCTGCTGGTGATGCTGAGCTTGGTAGAAAGGCAAGCTGTATCTAATAGGTGGGGTGGGGGAGCAGCAGGAAGCGAGGATTTGGTTCGCTGCTCTAAGGGGGGCTCACATTCTGCCCAGGGACAGAACTGCTGCAACCTGAACCCTCTATCTGCAGGGCATTAGTCAAGACCCGCTATTGACCCAGCCCTGGGCAAAAAGCACATTGCAATGTGCGCGCACACACAGACATATTTACACACAGTCAGACACACACACACACACACACACACAATAGAAAAGGTTAGAGAGAGAGGAAGAGAGAGAGAGATAAAGAGGTGGAAGAATGGACAGAAAACCCAAGAGAGTGAGAGACACAGCAAACAATCAATTAGCTCCCCTCCCCTCCACAACACACCGACAGTGGAGCCTGCGCAGCCATTAGTGGCCCATTGGAAGATATAATAAACAGGAACCTGGATGAGTTGAGTGCTCTCCACATAAGCAGCAGTATTGCTGCCAATGACCACATTACCCAAAATAAATACACTCCACTGATTGGCTAAGTGAGAAGGAGTATGATGAAAACACATACTATGTGCTCTTGAGTGAGTTAGCCTGCCTACAGATAGCCACAGGCCATACAGGTACAAGCAAATTTGGAATTAACGAGCGGGGGATGAGTGTGTAATCCTGCTGCCATATTTGCTCTTTTTTTTCTAGTCTCTTTCCAGTTGGCCCAGCCTGTGTGTACTTAGGGAATTTAGACCCACTCTCGTCAAGTGAAGCAGCAACGGCAGGTCCCGTTCCTGCATGTATGCTGCACTGGTACTGCAACAGCCACAGGTTTCTATTCAATTAATTGATGTACAATTAAAAAACACACACACACACACACACATACATATTAGTACTTTGACAAAACAAACATCCTTGGATACTCTAACACTGATAACATTAATTTGTGATGTCCCGTGTGTTGATGTTGATGCACTCTCCATCAAGTTGTCTTGTCTATTTTATGCCTGTTAGTGGTTTCCTGTGTTTCCCAGAATGCTTTCTGACGACCTCTTGAGAGGAGAACTTTTTGCTCTCAAACTAGGTTGGACATATGGCATATAAATATAAATATGACCCTTATTGCCCCTAATGTGCCCCTAACCTTCCCCCTAAAAATGCAACATGTCTTGTGGCTGCAATGCTACTAGAGCCAACTTCACATTTTTGTTTTTTACTTTTATGTTCATCACACCAAAGGCATTTTTTTCTCTTGTGTCTGTAAACAGCTTTTCAAGTTCAGTTCAGCCATTCAACTATTAAGACTCTGTCCACTGGGTCACAGCCCCACAAGCCATTATCTGTAGAAGGGAGCTGGCCGGTCACACCTAATGTGAGCAAGCGAAGCAAAGAGGCAGCAAAAGGAAACACCTCAAACACCTTCTCCTATGCATTTCACAAACAGATGTTTAACACAGACATAACAGATTATGTCTGTCTTGTTATCTTCATCCCATTCTCTAATGGTAGGGGCCGGAACCTGTCTGCCCATTTTGTCCAGGGCTTGAGACTAATGGTGCCCTGTCAACACAAAAAAAAAATGTTTGGGATGGACAAATATCTTCTGCAGGATCCCTCCAGGAAAAAAGGGGATTTTTGGGGATTTTATAATCATTATTATTATGTCTGTCACTTGGAAAATGACAAATTGCATCAACTGCACATCTACAGTGACTACAGCCAGAGTGTTCCACTACTGAGCACTGACTACAACTGAGCGTTTCCTCTCTTGCTGTCACTGTTAGTAATCACTTCCTGTCCCCTTAGTTAACTGAGGTGTGAGATCCATGAAAAATATGATTATGGAATGTTATATGGTACCAACCATTCCCCTGATAAGTGAGAAAAACATGTTTCGCTATTTAGAGAGAGTAAACGGAGGCACTGTCAAAAGGTGAAACACAAACAGATCGCTTGAATTTGTGCTAATTCAAACATAGTATAATGAAGACCTAAACGATTATAAAACAGTTCAATTCCGTTAAAAAAAATGGTATTGGAAACCAAATTGGTATTTTAAACTTCAGTCTCAGCCAAGAATTTTGCAATCGGTGCATCCCTACTATGAATCCATATGGCACAATATCCACCAATCAAATGGTATATCTGCTGCAAAACTCTTGCCTAAAGTCTGTTTTGCCAAATGTTTCCGTAAGGCTGTCATCTAACTTGTGAGTTTAGAGAACTGCATGGTAGTGACTATGAGATTTTAGGTTCAAAAGGTAAATTCTGCTTTGATTACCTGAAAAAAAACTTTAGTTTGCTGTTTTTGGACCCTAAGTTTTTTTTGGCGGAAGATTAAATGACACACATGACCATCCGTGGGTATGGCTATGACTATGATCTATTGAGGCTTCTCTGAGTAGAGAAATTGGTATCTCTGCTGTGATTGATTACTCCTTGTTGGATTGTTGAACATATTGTTCTTGTTCTTTGTTTCTTTGACTCTGAGGGATTGATGTCAAAACCTGACATTTACAAGAAAAGTTGTAGCTTTGGGACAGTGATTCAAGAAATAATAATTCCAGAAGAATCAAGGCTGTAGGCACAAAGCCACTGTTGATTTCAAGGTTAAGCTGGGAAAACTCCCTAGCAAGGTGAATGAGTTGATGAAGTGATTTCAAGGTAATAACATTGCCTGATCTTCACACACTGATAAAGGCCTGGTCACTGCCGCCCTGTGCTAATAACTTAGCACCGATAAACAGCCACAGCACACTGTGTTTTGGAAAACATATCAAGGAAATGAGACAGCTGGTCTTATTTGTCCTATTTCCCAAATTCTGCATTATGGATCAGATTACTTGACCCAGGCATTTTTCAACTCTTGCCTAAGACACTGAAACCGGAAAGAATAAGTGAAAAGAGAGATATACAGTCTGCTGTCCAAGAAAAGCTTTATACTGTTCTTTGGCACCGATGTGAGGTTTTGTTGTCTTTGCACCATTTGTCAATATGCACTGTGATACTCTGTAAGTTGTGCATTGCTATATATATGGCCATGTACGAAAGTGCTGCAAAGTCTTGCACATTCCTTGTACTCTCCTGCAGACTGCAAATTTGTAAATCTGTAAACTCCAGACATCTGTTAATCTGTCAAAGTGTCAAAGGACAAAAAAGGGAGAATTCTTTCAAGCAAAACAAGAGCTCTGCATTACCATGATAAAGACACTGTTCTGTATTTTTAATCTTCTAAGCATTATATTTGTTGTATTTTATAGCATATTCTTTCTATAGCTGTTTTGCTGCAGCAATGATTAAATTTCCCCCTAGGGTCGTCTGAGTTCAGTGTTATCTCGTCCTGCATTTTTTTTTTTTTTTTTTTTTTTTTTTTTTGGTGTGTGTGTTTTTGGTGATTTCACCTCCCTGCTGCCGGATCTACCCTGTTGTGGCAAAACATACTCACAGCTCTGCCTCAAAATTTGCCCAGTCTCACCATCACATCATCCCCATAGGCCAAGACCCTCACTTCACCTTGGGCTCCTCATTTCCAAAACCAGAATCTGCACTTTGGCTGATGGGGTGTCTCCTGTACCGCTCTCCACCTCTGCAGCTCACAGCCTAATAAAGTCAGAGCTGCTTTCAGTGTGGAAGCTTTGAAATCCCAAATGAAAACTCACCTAGTCAGTCTTTTAAAGTTTAATGTCATGCCACTCTGTTTTTCTCCACCTTTATGTCTTCTCTTTGGCATGTAAATAAGTAAGTTTTCAATGAGATCCTTTATAAATAAATTGGTAGCTTCCTTCCTTTTCTTGTCACGGTAAGTGAGAAACCAATGATTTGAACAATTAATTTGTTATAATTAATTAGTACTATTAAAGCAACTCTCCACTTTTAATGTGCTCTTTCATTAAAAGTGGTCCTAATTATGAATTGTACAGTTGTATAATTTTATAATTATGATTACAATTAAATATAATAACTCAGACAGTGTTGTCAATCTCATCTAAAAGAGGAAGAGTCGGCCTACAAGCATTTAAACACTGATGTAATCATAACTCTAGTACATCCATTAATAGTCAGTGCATACCTATCCATATCTGTGCAAAGGTCAGGGAAATCAATAGACCAATAGCTGGATATGTGGTCAACACAACACAGTAATTCAGTATTCTACTTGCGTGCCGTCTGATGTGCATACTCAAGGGAACACAAGGCAGCAGCCAGAGAGCCAAAAAGTCAGGAAATGTCTGTCTAGCAAGAGGCTGATCTGCACTTTTCTCAGGGCAGCACAAAGTTCCCTTCAGTTCCTATTCAATTCAACAACAACAGATGTATGCCAACTCAAGGAATGGAACCTGCTCTGTTATTATGTCCTGTCATGCTCTGTTTTTTTCAGAGCAAATTAACCTTTATCAGACCGGGCCCGCTGACTAAGAATTTTTTACAGCATATGACCTGGGATAGTAAGAAACCAAATTAGAAGTGTACTTACGGGAGTGCAGAGTGCATACATCAGCGCACTGAGCATCACAAATTGATTTTATCAGTGTTAGAGTGTCCAAGGGTGTTGGTCCTTAAAGTATTTTGTAAGTAAAGTAAATTGTAAAGCACTGAAATGAATGGAAAACTGTGGCTGCTGCAGTATCAATGGAGCATAAATGCAGGAATAGAATCTGCTGACGTTGCTCCAGTTGAAGAGAATGGGTATAAATTCCCACAAGTACACCAATATAAACCATTTTATCCAGGATGGACATTTTCCACAGTCTTCTTAAATGATTGGTATGTTGGACAAGACTCACTAATCAAGAATACAGCTCTTAAGAGGACCTCAACACCAAGGAAACCTTAACTCCAACACGTTTAATTTCCAAATTGCCATCCTGGCATTTGAGTTTCGGCTTTTTTTTAGATGACAGACACAATCATTTATCACACAAGCATGTTTTAGTGGCGTTTCTCAATTTATCACAACAAACACTGACATAAGCTGTTTTCTGTCGGTAACTGACAGGGTTCCTCTCCATAATTACCACCAGTGTTCATCTCACATCTATTAATCAAAACTGTCAAATTTATCGGCCGGTACAACAGTATCTGAATCTGTTACGTGTCAATGAGCAAATGAACATTTCCACTTTTAGCCTCTTTGAAAGCTTGCAGGATTAAACTATTCCCACAGGGACAAAAATTTGAACTATACTGTCCCAAGGGTTCTCTTTGCAACGTACTGTACCTCTCTGAAGTTCTCTGCGCCACACTCTAAACCTCTGAAGTTGCAGTCCAGCAGCATGTCCTCCATGCGGTGTCGAGTGCGGTTGAAGAACTCATCCAGGCTGAAGCGAGAGCCGGGTGGGCGGTCTGGCTCAGGGGCAAGTGGAATCCCCGGGGCCATGTTGTCTTCGTAGCCCAGCAGAGGGCCCATAAAGATAAGGTCGCTGTAGCTGATCTGAGACTTCCTGAAGGTATTGTAGTTACAGATGGTGACAGCCGGAAAGGTCATGTTTTTGGCTGTTCTCTCATCCAGCATAGTGACATGGTCGTACTGGAGGTAATACAGAACTCTGTCAACCACCTGGAGCAGGAATGCTGACAGGGCAAGGAGAAAAACCAGCGCCCAGAGACCTTGACGGACACCAAACTTCTTGTCCTCTACAAACACATGGTTGGCGCCATGGAGTGAACAGCCACCAAAGAATGTGGCCAAGTCATCCACCTGGCTGACGTCGGCTTCCTCGTCATCGTAAACCTCTGTCTCGCCGCACCCATCCAGGTATTCCCGTGAGTCTCCATCGCTGTAGCTCTTTTTCACTCGCTTGTAGTGGTCATCGAAGCCGTCTTTAAAAGATCCCCCGCCAGACTCATCATCAGCTGAGAAGGAGATGGTGCACATGATCCGGACAGGCATTGTGGCTGAATGAATAAGCTAAAACCGCGTTTAAGAAATGCCAATCTGATGTCAGTTATTATAGATCTTGTGACCAAATCTTTCACAGCGCTGAAAGAAATGAGTTCAGACCGCAAAATCCTGAAGTGACAAAATCGTGTTAGAAGAAAAGCCCCAATAAGCCTGTTCAAATCTGGATACTGATGCAAAAACCTCTTCATCAATCAAAATCATCCCCAGACTTCATCAACTGGAGAATTATTAACTTCAACATGGACAATATCAATTCAGGCACAGACCAGGAAATCTATGACATGCTCTGCTGCAGTGTCTCTTTAAGTGGAGTGCCAATCAAGATAAAGACACTTGTGCCGTCCCAAAACAGATGATAAGTTAATCTGAGGCAAAGACAAAAAAGCAAAGACTGCGTGGCAAGCAACCCACTAACTCTACCCCACGCCGTTCACATCTGCACTGGATGGAGAACAGATGCTCTGTCTGGCTTTGTCCTTGTGTCTCTGGGGCAGATACACCCACAACAGAGCAATTTTGAAAGGGAGAAGAAGAGGAGGAGGAGAATGGGAGAGGAGGTGAGGCCATGAGGAAAACAGGATACAGAATACTCCCCCAGGGCCCAGCTACAGGTCACCGTGCTGGGGCCGAGTTTCACCATTTACAGGAAAAAAGCCATGACGCAGAGACAGAGAGTAAGAGATCAGTAACCAATATGCGGTAGAAAAAGCATCAAATAGGCTGTTTATTTCTGCTGATTTCACTGTTCAGTATGATCTCACCCCTCCACCCAAAACTTATCTTAGCCTAGTTGTATTTTCAAATGCAAATAATACTTAGATGCTGCGGATATGAGAAGAGATGAGATGAGAGACTCTAGAGTAAATTGGGGGAAACATGCACTGCACCACTACTTTTTCTGCAGTGGTTTGATTATAAGATTGGTCAGTCTAAAGCTTGTGAAGGTGCACCTCTGCTCTCTTTCTTCACGTGTTCAGGAGCTCTTATAATGAGCTTTAAAGGGCAGAGAGACCAAAAATGAAAGTGAACATCACCATATGAGCTTTGTCCTTTAGAAAGATTTTGAGGGAGAGGAAGTGTTAAGTTCATGTGTCACGACTAATTCAATATTCAAGAAATAAGCCATAACACAGCAGCCACCAAGGTGGGAAATCCAGAAATTTAATCACCTTCCTTTCCTATGTGTTTTTCAATCTTATGGTTCATTTTACCAACTGTTCCCCTTTAAACTATGGGCTCACATGTAGCTGCAAGCCGTTTTGAGGGAAGCAGATTAACCGAAAACAAATACAACTAGTGAAGAGGAAAAACATCTTAAATGGATCCTCTCATTATTGGATGTGAAGATAAATGCAGAGTCCCAGCGGTGGTGTTGGTTGCAATATGAAAAGGAAATGCAAGAAACCAATCCATTTGTATTGATCTGGCTCCATTAGACTGTCAAGAGATTATTTTCAGAAACATGATGGTGCCAGAAATTGAAACCATAGGCCTGTTTATTGGATGACAATGTTCTTGCAAAAAATAAAATGAAATAAATAAATAAATAAATGATGCTATGGGCTGCTGTAAATGCAGCTACTACAAGTACAAGCTGCTACCATCATTAGGGAATGTCGTATCAGGTGAGGAGCTGAGAAAGTCAGCACACTTGGTCAATATGTGTCCAGCTGCAGCTGTTGAGATTGTCTATCATAGAGAGACCAGCGATGATAAGAGAGCAAACAAGCTGCGTTGTGGCCTGGCCCTGATCCAGCTCTATCTTGCAGCCTGTTCAACAGTAGAGACTGATCTCCTCCAATCCTTGAATATGTATTAGTGATTCCAGAGAGCCCCCAAGCACCCAGCTTGACCTAACACGAATAAAGTCACGCTGGCTCCCTCAGCTGCTGTCCTAAAGTGTTCTGAGAGGAACTACACACAATGAATATGCACATAAGCTAACATCCTGGATTTGGCCTGGGATGCTGCAGAGGAAATGAATTCCTTGAATGGATCCAACTGAATCTGACAAATAAATTTAAGCACTTTGTGTCAAATTGTCTTAATTATATTGTCAGTGCAGGTTAGGTGATGTGTAAAGTGCTTTTGTACGAAATTGCTTGTTTTGGCATTCTGTTTCTTTTCAAAAAGAAAAAAGGCAAACATTAAGTATCTACATCTCGTGGCCTTTCCTCCTTACTTCTAATCTTTACCTCTTTTTCTTCATTCCATTCATCTATCTGCCTTCTCAGCCAGATATAAAGATGAAGATTAAGGACTGATATCTTAAATAACTGGAGCAGAACATGCAATACACACAGGTGAGGCTACAAAACACAAGAGTTGAGCAAGAGCTTTGCCTCTTCCTCTACACTTGGTGCTCATTAAAGAGAATATACTTGTGCAATAACACACATGTTGAGAAGTGAGTGGTTTGTGTGTATAGTGTATAGTCTTGTACATGCATATATTGTGGAACTGTCTTGGCTACACTGAATAACACAAGACAATAATTTTGGAGAGGCTGGCCTACACTCAATTCTCACAAATATTTCAGTGTTCAGTGCTGCTCACTATGTTCAATACATCCACTAGGGGGCAGCAGCAGCCCGCATAAACCTGTAGTTTCTCCTTGGGGATGCAACTGTCATGACAAAGCAGCAAAGGCCTTGATGCATAGGCAACAATTTGAGGTGAGGAAGATGAGAATCTATCAACAGATTTGACAGAGTATTGTGCATCATTCTTTTTGTTTTATCTATTTTTTTTTTTTAATATCACATATATTTATGTTACCATTCATCCATGTCAAATTGTTGTATATCATGATGGTGACTACAGCCTTTTGACACTGATTACTATCAATACATATATCAATAAATGGGTTAAAAAAAAATTAAAAACAAACAAACAAACAAACAAACAAACAAACAAAAAAACACAGGAAAAGGGGAGGGGGGCAAAGACAGAATTAATTGACAATGAAAAACACATTGATTTTTATGGACTTGCAAAACATCGGTTTGAGTTAACATCAAAATCATTATTTCATTTTAGTTTTGGAAATGACTAGATGACTTCACCGCCATAAACTCACCCTGAGAGCCAAACAGCTCCAGGACTTGTCAGCATCACCATTGGCTGTGGTGTGTCTAGCTTTGGGATAAAGTTTTTTGTTTTGTCTCCACAGATGGACACTGAACTCAGCAAAGTTGTAGGTAAATAAAATACAATTTGACAGTGTTTCAGGGTGGATTTTTCACATCAGGTCAAAGGGTGGCAGTGTTGCAGTGTGAGTGGCTGCAGTCATGACTGTTCCCTTGGGGCTGGGATTTCAACCAGGCTAAACGTTTAGCCATGGTCGGAGTGAGAAGAGAGCAGGGCAGATGAGAGGAGAGGTTTAGCGTTCCCTTTCAAGTCCTTCTCTCCAGCCCCGCTTACAGCTAGGACCGACCTGGCGTTGCCATGGATACATCCTGGCCGTCAGCAAGAGAGGATGCACAAAGCCCATTACTCAGAACATACATATAGTCACACACACACACACACACACACACACACACCATAACACATTAAATGGACCCATGCAGATAATTTCCCTTATATGTTATAATTCTGATTTGAAGTAAGGATAAAAGGAGCATAAGATCACAAAATGAAAAGGATAAATGAAAACAGAGCTTCCCTACTGAGAAGATGAGTTCAGGAACAATGTTCAATCAACAGTCTAGCATTCATATTTTTAAATCGTTGTGGTAGTCAGTGGAGTCAACCTGTGCAGCAACAACAAAGAGCCACAGCAAGGGAACAAGTATAAAGCTCTGTCCATTCCCTGAAGACACCAAGGTAGAATGAGGCAGAGGCGGTGATGCCGTTCTCACAAACGCAGTATTCTCCCTTCACCTTTCAACAGGGGGCATTGCTACATGATACACACAGTAGCTCCCCCGCAGGGAGGAAACAATTGGGTGAAAACAATGACCTGCTTTTAAGTGAGTTGTTTTGGCCCGGGAACACATTTCTCATTTAAGACAGTGCACAGATGACAAACAGCTTCATGACTTCTCCGGTGATATGGCTAAGAACAGGCGACTGGTTGTGTGATGACACACCAAGCTGCAATGCGTATGAAGACCGCATCCCTGCTATTGGACAACAATGCAGCTGAGTCACATCTGTATGAAAAGCACTGTGAAAGACAGAGCAAAGGTATGAGATGAAGACGGCAGGCCAAAGTACATAGTCATGATTAACGTGGGATGGGGTATCAAGTTTTGGTCTGGCAAAATGTCTGCGGTCATCTCAAACAGATTCAGTCTGCCTAACAGGAGCTGCCAACTCCAATAATTTAATATCTATGGTTCTCAGTGGGCAAAGAAAATGCACTGATGGCACCCCATTGTTTAGGAAAGACTGGTAGAGATCCATTTCTGGTGAGGAGAAATTATTTTAGAATGAAACTGTAGTGTCCATCAACATTTCAAAGTGAATTAAAAGTGAAACCCTAGATCTACACAGTTCGAATATTGACATTCATGTCACACACGACCATTTTTTTTTTTTTTTTTTTTAATTCCATCATTTCTTAATCAGTAATCCACTGGTGTTTTGCAACACAGCTTACATGACTTTCCCAGGTCTATTTGTGTTGGCTGGGGTATCTTACATAAAGATTTAGTGTTACTTGGTTTAAACCCTGGTTCAAAAGATTTCTACCCTGCCAAGGAAAAAAATGTAGGAATGCACCGATGTGGCACAGTTACCACAGGTGAAGTCAAATAAAGCCGGACTAAAAAACAACACAATAAATGAGGGGCATAAATTATAGTAACACCACCTACACAAGTTTATGATACAGAACAATATAGCAGCACCGCAGCACAAGGCTCAGTTTCTGTCTCTATATAGAATGTTCTAGTTTCCTCCTATATCTCTCTCCTTTATACAAACCTGACCTTGTCTAATAAGATTCAGGGATGATGACAAAATGAGAGATACATTGCAGTCGGTTTATTGAAGGGCACAACCGTCATAAAAACGGGTTTCAGCTAGGAAGCATTCACCAGAGCCCTGAAAGATGCTAGGCTGCACACAGGAGATTCTGTAGGATTTCCTGTGTGACTTTTAGTATTTATCATGAAGATACCAACTGCTGAGGCAGTGTTAGTTTCATCATGCTAAAATATGACAAAAGGTATGAGGTAACAGTGCTTTTTTCAGGACAAAAAAAAAACAAAACAAAAAAAAAAACAGAGGAAAGCTAACCAAAAATGAGACTATTTTTGACCAAACCAACAAAACATCATGACAATTTTCCCCAACAAATAAAAACAAGAGGAAAATGTCAGAGCTAGACAAATGAAAACACAGCTCTTGACCTCGGTTTGGAAGAGATCAAGTCATTAGTTTGCAAACCACTGGGTAATGCAGATCTCAAAGAGGGCATGTCTAACTAAAATTTGCTCAACATTATCTGAACATATCTGTGCAAAACATCTTTGCACAGATTCAAATTTTGGGATGTCAAAAAGAACTGACTTATGGACAAACTTTAAATTTGATATTATGTACAGTATCATAATAGCAGCTCAGTTAGAAAATACAAGAAGCTGTAATGAACATCTAGTGCAATCTATATGTAAAAGATACTAACAACTAATATAAGAACGGAGGAAATCACACACACACACACAAAAAAAAAAACAAAACTAAAACTAAAAAAATTCAAACTGCTGAATGTGAATGAACCTAAAATACATTTTGAACTAAACTAAACTAAATCACTGTGAAAATCAGCACTGTTGAAGTGCAATCTCCCTTTCCCGTAACCACAAGAAAGGAGTCGCAAGTCAATTTAATACTTGACTTTAATTTAGTATGTTAATTGCTCTGATGCAGCACACCCCACTCATCTGGCATTGCTCCCTACTGAGGGCAACATGGTGACTCAGTCAGCTAAGCACATACTGCACTGCCCATGATGTCCAGAGTTTGACTCCTGACATCCTCGCTCTGCCAGTTTCTCTCCCCTTTGAACTATCCGGTAAAGCAAATAAATACCAAACATATAAACTTGGGTAAAAAAACAATAAACAAAAATGACTCACTACTACTGAGAATTACTCACAGCTTGACCATACTCAGGAGCAAGCGTAATGTCAAGCAGCATTTGACTTGTTCAGCAAAAGAAAAAACCCACAGCAGTAGGCTATGAAGCACTCCGTGAAGCAGCTGATTCATGTCACAGTCTCCTAGCGAGGAGCAGATCCTGTTTCCGACACACTGACACTGCTAACTAAGGCCTTCAAAGACAGACCTCTACCACAGCTGATCCTTGTCCCCGTCTCCAAGGCCTTCCTTCACCCGCTGCAGTGCCCTGGCCGTGGCCACTGACAGCCCCTCAAATGTGACTAAGTGCTGATGACTCAGGGAAATGGAAGGTAAATCCCTGAGCAGAGCGGAGTGCAGCTTGGAGGGGGCGACCACAGCAGGACCGGACTTCTTGCACAGTTTTCATCGCAGCGCCGACTGAGGTCGAAGTCACTGACCCGAGGGCTGTTAACGATCACGAGGCAAGACGAAGAACTCGTGTTGGGGTTGAGAGGCAACAGCCGGTGCAAACAGAATATGAACAGGGAATACAAAACAGGGTAATGGATCACAGTTCAGTATGTTGAAACATAGTTAAAATGCGCAATGAAGCAACACTTTGAGAGCATCTTGCTTCTGTGATTTGACATTTTGAGGTGACACAGGATGTTGCAGTGGGACATGTCGCGGCGGGGGGTCATGATGGGAGGGGAGGGGTATTTGCATATTTGGTTAAAAAGGAACCATGGTGAAAAGGTGAATTTGCATCACATTGTGACTCCCCTCCAAGTAAGTCGATACTAGTGATGCACAGATCCGCTCTCATGTCACAGGAATCTGCATGCTCACATGAATCATCCACCCGCCATCCACCCCAATGAAATATTTTCTCTGATTTTTTTCTCTGCACCTGCATGGACATTTGATGAAAAATCAAGCTTAAAACATGCTCAAATTTTAGAGAGTGCAATTAATATTTTCCTTTTTAGTGACATGTACCCATCTGCAACCCATCTGTTATTAATCAAAATGTCACTGTTTATAACCTAGCCTGCGCGATCCACAGATTATCCACAGATACGACTGCAATCCACACATTCCTAGCAATTTAAACATAGCATCAAATCGTTTGATTGTTAAGGATGAATGCTGTGACACTTGACAAACGATAATTGATCACTGATTTATCATAGATTTTTCAAGAACATCCCAATTTAATATAATACAAATAATTTTATATAATTTTCATAAAACAGTGTAATGAATGGAAACTGATGGCTTGATAAAAGCTGGGTAAAATGATGTTGGAGTTTTTTGACATATAGCACTGCTTGGTTTGGGAAAGGATTAGCAGAAACATTGATCATATACATTTTGTAGATATTATGCTAAACATGGCGGTACTGCACGACAAAAGGCAAAGCAGCTACTGCGATACTTTATTACATTTCTTTTGATCAGCCAGCTGCCAGAGAAGCAGTAGCGGTACCTCTCTGTGCTAAACAACTCAAAAATAGCCTTCATCAGATTCATCATGTCGAACATATTGGTCAGGTTTACACAAATGGAAAAGAATAAGTATTGTGTGAAAAGCATGAGAGGTGTATGTGAGAACAGTGTAGCCAAAGATGTGTTGAAAGTTATGCCATGCTTAAAGTCACAAAATGTAATGATGGGTAGTTAATAATGATCTGGTCACATATGCAGCTGGCATCACGTTTGCAAGTG
Source organism: Myripristis murdjan (assembly GCF_902150065.1). Classification (NCBI taxonomy): domain Eukaryota; kingdom Metazoa; phylum Chordata; class Actinopteri; order Holocentriformes; family Holocentridae; genus Myripristis; species Myripristis murdjan. Next base: position 13,759,818 of record NC_043984.1, on the reverse strand, counting down.
GCTTCATTGTGAATAAGAAGACGAGAGCTGGAGAGAGAGGGGGCGAGGCAGCAGGGGTAAAATATGTGTGAGAGAATGGTTTGGAGGGAGAAAGAGAGGGAGACGTTTGCCAGCCGTTAAGGTCAGTGCAATTAGCGCCGTATTGAAGTTGGGGATGGATGGATGCCAGATGGGATCTGTAGTGGCAGGAGACAGTTGCTTCTGAAATCAATGGAGACATCATATGGCTGGTTCTGGGATCAATCAAATCCATAAAAAAACATCAGCCTGTTCAATTCAGAGGCAGGGACATCAGGCCCCACTCTGATCAACGTGTCAAATGTGAGCTGCTGAGCCGAGCTCGGTCAGAGGGCAGTGATAGCTGCTCTTTGATTGGTACTCTGGCTCCCCTCCGAATGTGATAATCACTCAGTTCACTCCATTACCCCAAATAGCTCCCCCACCACCAGCTCTCCAAGCCTGGCTCTCTTTCCTTCACACCTATTCTAATTTGCTCTTTACTCACTTTCTCTCTCTGTCTCTTTATCTCTCTATTTTGCTATTTCGTTCTTTGCTGTTCGATTTTCTCTGGCTTTATCTCCCACAGTTTCTCTGTCTCTCATTCACTCTCTCTTACTAAGATGAGCACCAGCGGGGCGGCAGACTGGCTTTTAACAGAACAGCCAAGAGGGACGCAGTTATCAAGCTGAATGGTTTAAATGTGCCACTCTGTAGCATCATAAAGCCAATGCATCAGGGCTGGCCTGCAGTCACAGATTGGGAATCTCTACACTAATAGTGACAATTGTGTTATCAGTAGTTATGTCTATATAATTTCATACATACAGATTAATTCTCAACAAACCCTCCTCACATGCATTTACTCAGGTAGTATCCATTTAAATGGACAAGGAGGTTTACTTTTGCATATTGTGAAATACATGGGCGGAGACTAGGTTTCAGGCTGTTATTTTTAAATCTTATATCTTTTTTTCTGGTTCCAACATACTGTGCCTTTGTCTGGGTCTTGTGTTCAATTTTTGTGTAATAGGTGTCATATTGATTCTGTCTAACACCAATGCAAATGCAAATACAACACGCAAAATAACATGGCAATCACAAGAGGTGCTGCCCTGCTGCTTCTGCTGACTATAATTTTATACAGTCTGCTAGAAAACACTGTTACTGCCGTAGTATCATTATCGTGGTCATTTTGAAAGATGTGTCCATTAATTGGGCACTGGCCTTAGATACGACTTGAACTGCTTGAGACTTGGATCTCGAGGTGCTGACTACAGATCGGAGGCACGACTATATGTAAGTATCAGGGTTGGAATAGATTTTCCTCAAAATTAAAATCCTGAAAATGTTCCATGTTCTTCCATGTTTTTAATATTTAATAAATTGCTGAAAACAAGGGCCCCAGTTGCTAAATCAAAGTCCGACTGATTTTAAATTGGACAAACTACAAGAGGAGTTGACATGAATATTTATAGTGATGCTGTAGTATATTACAGAGAATGTGGATCTGTGAAAACTTGCTGATTTCCAAGATAAAAATGAAATAGCGGTGTAATGTCAGCTGTTAAAGCAGTTGTTCTGTGATGCACAATTCGATATTTTATGGTGTCAGAGCTCGGCCGTCACCAACTCAGACCACCACACAGTCTAATCAGCTGTGAGCTGAGAGCTGGGAGGAGGAGGAGCATGATGACACATCCCTTGGAGTCTGCAGCGCCTGAGGGCTGGTGGAAACAGCAAGACAGGACACTGGCACTGTGGGAAACATCAGCAGCATGCAGTTACACACACACACCCACACACACACAAACACGCACACATGTGTCAGCTAGACAATCCCGCCAAGCATGGAAACAAACCTGCATTGTGCAAAAGCACCATCAGTGCCTTATTCTTTCTTTTTTCTTTCTTTCTTTCTCTCTCTATCCTTCAGACACTCATACCTACACACACACACACACATACACAAACATGCGAATGGCCACACACGTGCACATGATGCATGCACATGCACACACATAAATTAATCAACACCTACTCCATCACTGTGACAGTGTGTATAGGGTGGCCTGTAGTGGTGATAAACATTTATTCTCAAGCTGCCTCCGTCCCTCGACAGATCATGGATGGTCAGCTTCATTACAGCCAATCAGAGATCAGCATCTACGTGAACACACCTGGTGCATCTCTGAGCTTGGCTATTCAGCACTGCTGCCTCCAAGGAGCTCCCATGAGGGAAAGCAAAGAGAAAGAAGGAAAGAGGGAGGGAGGAAGGGCAGTAAGGAGACTAGAGGTAGAAAAAAAGGAGGGAAGGTGGGTGGAAACCAGCTGCCTGAGCTCCGATCTATTTGTCATGTCAGATAATATGACAAGTGCTCCAAGGGAGAGCTCGTAACTGGATTATTGAGAGCACCTCAATTTATTTGCAGGACTAAGAGAGCCAGCACTCATGGGAGCCTGATGCTCTCATCACTTTTTAAAACGGGATTAGATTCTGCTCATTTGCTAACCTGATTGGATTTTCTGGTAAAACTAAAAATATATCGGAGATGTGGATAGTTTAGCTAATGGTGGAAGGCCCAGCCTCAGATGTTGATCTCCTCAATTCCCCTGAGAAGGCTACTTAAGTCCCCTTTATCCTGAAAGCCATGCTGTTACTGTTGAGCTATTGATGGTATAATGTGTGCTGTCAGTGGTCTATCCAGCCATCTCTCCATCCAAACATGTGATCACAAATCAGTCTGTCTGTCGGATTCAAAGCAATTATCACGAGCACAACAGAATTCGCCATGGTTAATAAATGCTGCCAGGTCTGAAATTCCCACCCAAAGGCAAATCAATTTTCATCCCACAGCGCAACCCGAGATAGGAGGCAGATTTAATTCACACCTCAGTCAGCAAAAGCTCTCATCTCTGATAAGTTAGTAATGAGTCTTTTGCTGTGTGACTGTATCTTCCTTTAAATGCAACCACTGGGCTCAAATATGACACGCAACAGATAGGTTAGTTATTTTGGAAAAAAAAAAAACAAAAACTGTTGAAGCAGAGAAGAGTGATTTTTTAGGGGGTGGGGGGTTGACATGGGTTTGTCTGTTAAGTTGAAATTAAAGGCTGAAAATGGTAAATGTTTGGAGGTTTGGACAATTTAACACACAATGTGCAAGACTGTGCAAAGACCATGCAGGTTTGTAAAGATGCTGGAGCTACAGACATTAACTTAAGGTACATAACTAAATAATGCAACTTACATGATTTATAGTGAATAGCATCCAATATTCAAATGTGCTGCAGGGAGTGAACTGTAAATCTGTCAAAGTTTTGATTGAGGGTCTTATCACACATGGTTTAAATTCCTCAGCCTGATTTTCTCTTTTTTAGGCTATACCTGAGTCATAAAAGAAAGCTGGGGTTTTGCATTTTGTACTCTGTACTCTGCCTTCTTTTGGCTGCAACATATTTTTTGTGATTGTTTTGGGGAGCCTTTGTGGAAGATTTTCCTAGAATTACACTCAGAAGCATCTGTGGCGTCTCTGATTTAGTCAAAAGACAACTTTCACACCAAAGTAAGGCAGCCTGGATGCATGTTTTCAGATAGAGCTTCACCTAGATCTTCACACTGACAGCCTACCTACAGATCCAACACTTTTTTTTTTTTTTAAATTGTAGGATCTTCACACTTTGCCTGCACCAGGGAACACAGAGGTGTCGACCCCAAGAACAGCTCAGCCATTCTGGTTTATTACTCCAATAAATAACATCCATGCATAAAACAGCAGTGACAAACAACACAACACAACATCCGAGGAAAACAAAGAGTCTAACAGGCCTGCTAGCAGTAAGAGAGGTAAGTAATTGTATGGGCTGTCTGAGTAAATGAATGAGTCACTGACACTGCCATGTTTGAAGGCCTATGCTGTTGGTAATGGAGCTAAATAAATACTAAGAATACAGCATTGGTAAGATGTTGACAACAAGGTCTTCACAGAATGACTAATTTATGCAAATACCGCGCTTGCCTTACTTTACAGTAAACACATGAACAAAAAGAAGCTGGATCAGTACTACAAGAGCAAAACTGAACTCAATGTAATCTTGTCATCAAAACCCTTTGCTTGTCGTGCTTGGCCTTGTTGCCTACACACAATTTTAGGCTGCTGCAGATCTTCAGCAAGTTACTCGTACAGTAAATATTTTCTGCAAACTAAATGTAGTTTCAGCTGTTGAAAACAAATGCCTCTCTCAAAACTGCATATTACTACAGTAAATATGTGTTTTTGGAACCATGGGTATAGGACAGTTCAACCGCTATTAATCTAGTTTATTACTATAGCACTATATCTCTATCATGCTTTTTCCTATTAGAAACACCATAGTTGGCCATTCACTGTTATTGACTACACAGTGTCTTCCCTTGAATTTTTCTTTCAGTAACGGCATGATCTTGGGAGTGAGCTTTCAACAGCAGCAAAGCTATTGAATGACAATAGATAAATAATAGAAACACTATGGGAATACTAGGCCTTTAGGCAGCAATGTATGTGTGCATTTGTCTGTCCATGACCATGCATTTCTTGTGACTTTGATCATGAAGGTGTATCTTGGAAGAAACGGACTACATTTAATTGGATAAAACTGAAAAATTGATCTTACCATGGCGGACTGACACAGGAGGGAAACGTCGATCATTGTATAGCAATTTCAATTACTGGAAGCCCCAGATCACATGACCAAAATGGTGACCGGACTGACCAACTTACTGATATCTACTGTGCACTGCTCCATTGCTAGTGCGGTAATAAAGAGAAGTAACCAGGAAAATAGAGGTTTGCTTTGACTTCCAAATCACCATGAAAACAGGCACATCAATGGCCTGTTCTGCTGTCAAGGTGTCTGTTTACAGAAAAATGATTGCTCCCAGGCTCTGGTGAGAAGCAGCCTGTTATCATCGTGTGCACCTGTCCTTCACACTCCCTACAGGGGAATTTAAGCCTCTTTTTATTTTTGCTATCATATCCAAACTGTGATAAGTTCTCTTTAACTAACTTAACTTCCTGTTAAAGTTTCCTGACAATCAACATGATGCTCGGTGCTTTACGTTTTACTCTTTGGTCTCTAATGAGTAGTAGATGCTAGAAGATTAGAGAGCCATCAACTAGTGAAGATTAGGATCTGGACAGGCCCTGACAGGAGCTCACTATTTGAAATTTACTGTTTCCCCATTCCAAATGAGGGCCTGGCTGCTGATGAGAAGGGGCAAAATCAATACGCCCTCCTCGTTCCCATGCCCACTTGGAGCACGAGGCACTAAAACAGGGTCAATGATTTAGCGCATCTCTCGCTGAAGGAAATTAATAAACATGAGAGTGAGCCTGGCTGTGCGGTGGTGGGTGTACAGTTCACATCAGAGAGGTGAGAATGATGGGGAAAGTTAATTCAGCCCGGTGAGATAGCTAACGCTGAGAGAGGGAAGGTCACTTCTATTTCATTATGGCAGAGTACATGGGCCTGCCTCTCTTTTGCACTCCCTCTCCCATTGTCTCCCTCTCTCATTGTCTGCTTGATGCTTTGAAAGCTCCTCAGGCAAAGTTGTAAATCTCAGCATTAATTTGCAAGAAGTTGTCTCTTTTTTTTAACCACATTTCCTATCAAATATTGGGCTATATTTTCATGAAAATCCACCAAAAGATGAAACTTTTCTGTTTACGTTCACTAATTTACAGTGTATTCAGGCGCACGGGGATAGGAAAAAAAATAAAAATGACACATTGGGATTTACACAAGAGAGAGGGAATGCAATCATATCACTGTATTAGGAATAGCAATACATGCAGAGCAAACCCTCATGGTGTCTACATCAACAAGAGGCAGTCATTAAACTATGTCCCGAGGAGGTGCAGTGACAGCTTCAAGTAGTTCGGCATTATACCACCATGCCCAATTTACAAGCCAGATGATATTTGCATCAGAGGCACAGAAATTCCTCAGTGAAAACAGAGCTTAGGGAAGAAAAGCATCCTCTCTTATCTGACTGATAAGGACAGCGCTATGCAGCGCATCTTCGTTTTTTTTTTTTTTTTTTTTTGCCAATTTTTCTTCTGCTTCTGAAGTAAGCTTCTTATACAGTACTTTTTTTTGCTCAAGAATGGATGTGAAGGCCTAAAATTGGTGTTATTCTCATGCATACACTTTCTTCCATTGATTTCATTGATTCAGGGCTTATGTAGCTTTGCATTTCTGCTACCAAGGTCTGCATTAATATAACTATTCTTTATTATTTTTAGTTGGTGGTACAGTACTTATGTTAAGACTGGACTGGTTGTACTCTTTATTTCTGAAGTAACTTTAAGACACTTCACTGAAGCGCATGAAGTGCTCCATGTAAGGAATGGAGCCTCAGGCCTCTTTGATAAATGCTGCAGGAAGCTACCTGGCTGGTTGATTTAAATTCAAAGTGAAAAAAGGGCACACAGTATAGGGAGTCTCGGTTCATTAGGCCTCTGTGCTGAGAAAGCTGGATAGGATAAAGAGAAGCTAGCTGCAGCTGGCTGAAATATAAAGTCACCCAAATGAAAACCCAAGCATGTTTACCATCCAGAAGGGGAAAGCTGATGCTAACCAGAAACTTTCAAGTGAAGATTCTGGAAAGCTACTTTGATGTAGCTGACAAAAAGGAGCCAGTAATGAGGAGGTTGACTCTCTCTCATTGGAGCCCACCCACCTTTCCTTTGAATCAAATGACTGCAAGTCAGCTTGTTGATAATGTGTGCCTGTCCATTTGTTGATACCACTCATCTACTCGTCACTCCCCTGCTGAACTGAGTACACACCAACTGCTGCTGTTTGAACTGGGCGGTCACGTTAGCCTCCTGCTTACAGAAATGGGCTCATGACTACAAGATTGCCAATTTAAATCCTGAGGCCAGCTGGGGATATGTGCATGGGGAAAGTAAATATGTAATGCTCTCCCTTACTTCAAAAACTGAGCAAAGCTTTTGATCCAGCACTTGAGCCAGGAAATGAACCCTCATTGTCTAACATTCAATCTGATTGTTATTTGTTGCCTTCCAAGAGTCGATGTAACCACTTGATTGTGAATGTGAACACACCAAAAAGCAGAATGCTCTAGGATTTCATAAACCAATTAGGCTTCATTCACTCTGCAGCACCAACTATGTCACTCTGGACTTATTTTTTTCATGTATAAAACAGATCTGATGTTTTCTAATCAGTATGAATGGCTAAAAACTGCATATAGTTCCACCTTTTTGACTTTGATCTTTACCACATGCATATTTACTACAAAACTGGATTCTGAGGCATGCCACCTGCCATTACAAAGCAAATTTTATGTCACTCATCTCGCACAATTGTCAGAATTTTGGCAGTTATGGCAGGTGTTTGCATTGGAGGAGAGCAAGACACAGCAAAAGGAGCACGACAGCTGATTTGACTGGAGGTTTGGGGGAACAAGGTATAGACTGTAACTAAAAAAATCAGGAAAAGCATGAATAAAGAGTATCTTTTTGACTTGATTGTAAGTTCTTATTGTGTCAAATAGGGGTTACTACCTAGAATAGATCTGAACAGCCATCCAAAAGAATGTGATATGAACAGCAATTTGAAATTAACCGTGAAGGACTACGGTGTGAACATAAACTTAGTAATAACCACCACATGGTACTGTTAGTTTAAATTTAAATTCATGTCAGCAGGTATTGTAAGCAGAGGGCAATTACTGTAAGCAGAGAAAATCGTTGTTCAATAACAGCCACTGAAGTGGTCAGAAATACTCACCGGCTGAAAAAGACAATAAATTGTCATTGAGAGAAACCTGCACCTTTGTTCCAGGATAAAAAACTACTATGATCTGGCAAGTAAACACTTTTCAAGAGCCTTGAGTCTTTGCTGGTCAATAGTGGTCTTGAGAGAGACAAAACAGAACAACAGCCGTCTCAGAAACAAAACTTCTCTCTGCCTGCTTGAAAGCGGTGCCGTGAGAAGAAGTGGAAAACTGTGATTAAACAGGAACAAAGTAATTGATATTCCTCAGAGGACCCCAAGGCTCTGCCAACGGAGAGATGGGGAAAGAAGGAGAGGAGGGGAAAAAAGGAAATGTATTACTCAAAGTCAGTAATGACCATAAACATATAAATCACAGGGAACTGAGGCTGTTACTGGGAAAATGAATCAGGCTCTGCTATGAGGGGAAGGCTGAAGGGAGTGGGTGAGGAATGGAGGAGGGGAAGAGGTGAGGAAATGGGAGGAGAGGGAGGCAGACTCACCCAACAATACAGCACTGCGGGGTGTCTGCTGGTATTAGATCACTAGTCAGATGACTACCAGGGTGCGAACTGTAATATATTAAACTCGACTCGACTTTTTCCTAAGAGTTGCCGCAGTACAAAACCTATACTCTTTCTTTTCAGTATCTCTATGGGACACACCCAAAGAGATTCAACAGCATATCATGTGAAGGACCCACGGCTAACTTTGTATGTGAAATGAGAACTGGCCTGTACACCCCCATTAATGCTAATGGAGCAAATCAGCTGTCTAGCAATACATCAATCTTGACTGGCTGTCTTAAAATAAATCAATGAAGTTAACGGCCACTTGGAACTTATCTTGAATCACATTAGAAAATGAAATCCGGATGGAGGTTTGAAACTGTGATAAAAATGACAGTATCTCAGTAGCGTACATAAACAACAACAACAGTGATAGTGTTCTTCTGCTGCCTTTTAATGAGAGGAATCAGCTTACTCTTTGGTTGTGAATCAGACTTAAGTAAGCCAGCAGACCTTGGCCTATAAACAAAACATATTTACTGGCTGGACACTGAGCTGAAATCAAACATTCTTGACGTGATGGAAAAGAAATATGGCAATTTTTCCACAATACTGACACCATAATTTCATGTGGCCTGAGTTGTAAGTATAGTTCTGTTTTTCCACCATGCCTTAAACAATTTCAAGCACAGTGTAGCCTGTCTCTTGAGAAAATTCTCCTGAAGGAAATTTCTCATTTTCCTCTCACTCTTGCTCCTCTCTTGTCACTTGTGGACTTTTATTCGTTTTCTCTCACATTCTTATCTCTCTCTTGTTTTAGCACTTGTTCATTTGCTCTCTGACTCTTCATCTCTTTCTCTTACCCTTGCTTCCACTTGCTTGTCTTCTCTCCTCTGTCCAACCCTCTGTCCTCTGTGAATCCTCTCCACCGTCTATCCTCTCTCCTCTCTCCTCCACAGCTGTGTCTTTGCCCCTTTATTTTCTGCCACCTCCACTTACCCTTTCCACTTTCTTCTCCTCCATCCGTACCTCTATTTTGAACCACACCCCAGGGACGTAGCTGTCCAATCTGATTGAGAACTGGCCATTCACTGCTGTATTTCCTTGAAGAGAGATTTTGATTAGATCAGGGTTGTTTTTTCCCCTCCACCTCTTGCAGTTCTTGTTTTAATACAAAGACCCCTGTGGCTAAACTTTCTCATTAGCCATCCTGTGGAGCAGCGCAGCAGAACTACACCCATACCAATATGTCTCCATTTAGCCCTCTATCTGCCTGCAGCCTTGCACTGATAGCCCATCTCCTTGCCCTCTCTCACTGCACACAGGTACTACGACAAAGGTGTGATTCTAAAGGTGTCTTTGTGTGAAACTTGTACTCATACATACTGCATGAGTGGACACAGATTCACACACATACTCGCACATGAAGTAGCTGATACAACAGAAGTGCAACTTATTTTTTTTAAGTGTAGAAGTTCCTGTGGTGAATTGGCATTCTAAGCCAGGTTGAGAACTGCAACTTCTCCCTTGAGTGCAGCCAAACAAACCCAGACATCCGTACAGTACCAATCCTAGATAGTGACGTGAGTTGGGTAGTAATCAGAAGGTGGGTGTGCAGATAGATGCCTGTGATGCACTTTTAACAGAACTGAGTTCACTTTGGCTCACAGGATGAACTAACCCACGTCCACACCGCAAGCAACACAATCAATACCCTAGTCACCAGACCAAGCGTGTTGGCTGAACTTTTGCATGGTCCACAGCCATAAACAGCCTAGCAGTTTTGCATTTTCATGCTTCATTGTCTTCATACTGTTATGATTTAATTTGATAAATAACAATTCTGCCTGGCAAGTGCAAGATGAATGAGAAATAGGCATGGGTGATTTGATTAAAATCAGACATCAGTGTCTTTGATTGATATTGATATTGATATTGATATTCTGAGAGTACTGTGGGGATGAATTTTTGGTGATTTGAGATATTTACACAATGAGATTTCTGATAAACTATCATTAGTTATGTGAATATGATGAACAAGGTGGTTTAGAAGCAAATAATAGCTAGAAGAATCTAATAAGTTCAGAAAAGTGTGTCCCCTTACTGTAATGCAACCTGTAAAACCATGAAAAGACAACACTTATGCCCTATCACCATATTATGATACGCAAAATCCCAGAGGGTATCTGGTCTTAAATCACAGTATTGATATCATAGTATTTGAAAGCCAACAGGAATAAATGTCACAAAAACCAAATGTGAACAACAATTGCATTTGGGGTTGATGGTAGTTGTGTAAATTTACTGGATTATTTTTCCTGTTTACCTTCAATTACAACTACCTAATTTGAACTAATGTGATGGGCTGTATTAAATACCAACACAGTAAAGAATGATTTGACTGTTCAAAAGCTGCATTGCATAGATCCAGTGAGAACCTGTCATACCGCCTACAATTGATCAGAACAGATCAATACGTGCAGCTGCTCGCAGTGTGAAAGTGGAGTTAATGCCTTGTGCAATCTGCTATCAACACAATAAAATATTGAAAAGACTGAAGTCTTGGATCCTGTTCAGTCATAACTTATTTCATGCTACTCATTTTATTCAGTGTACAGTAACTACCTCATGGTACACTGATCTAAATGCACTACTGGGCATTGATGTGTGCCATGCTGCTAAAATATTGAATGTACATGAATACTGAATGCATTTGTAAAATGATCTTGAAAGTCTACGGACTATTGTTAAGTCTTGCACTGTCCCTCTTCACTGCATAAGTATGTGAGGTCTGCTTGAACTTGGAACAGGACTTCGTGAACAAAGTTTTCAAGGGGCTTCACAATCAGGAGAAAAATAAGGCATAAAAACAATGTTACACAAGAGGAAAAGAAGGACAGTGGCAGAACAAAGACACAACCATGGGGCTGAAACCCAGGCACTCAGGACCCAGGCAAAGAAGGCGGGTAAGGTTCTACTCAGAAAACAAATTTAACAAAACAGCTGTTGAAGGATATGTATATTTACATAAAAGCCTGTCTGCAGGAATAGGTCTTTAGAAGTGATATAAAAGATGACATTCGGTGCTGTGAAACTGTTGCTGACATGTCTCTAAAATCCTGTAGAAAGAATTGCTACAGCTTCCTCAATAGCCGATCAATGGAACCTCGCAAAAATGCAACTGTGAATTAGATTTCATCAGGGCCTTTTCCTGATGCTACTACCCGGAGACATTTAACTGGGAGATTTTCAAAGCTCAACATTGTGACTCAGTTATTTAGTTGGTTTGTTAGTTAGTCAATGAGCAGCAATTCCATCTCTTAACTGGGCACTTGCTGACTAATTTCAATACAATTTAGAGCTGCAAATGTTTAAATCTGCAGAATTTCTCAATTGAGCGTCTCCTGTATTGTGCATTAATCTTATGTAGCAAATCGGCTGAAAATGAACCTCTAAATGAACACCATTAACAGAGTGCCCCACTGAAAGGAAAACACCGCGGCAACTGTTTTCTTACCACCTTTGCATTGTGATAATGACGCCTTTTACCTTAGCCTCAGACAGTTTATTCAGATTGTTTGAGAAGGGTATGGAAATGAGCCCCTGTGCTACTTTACTCGCTTGCGCTTTGATGTGTGATATCACAAACCGATCTGTTCGTGTTTTATTACAGCTGGCACAGAGAAAGAATGGGAGGAGGCAGTTACTGTGGAATGAATATCTCTGATGAAGTCCTCTTGGGTTGCTGAGCACAGCGTAACCTATCTGATGGGCATTATGCATTTATGGCTTCTTTTATGCCTTCTCAGGAGGGGCACTTAACATAATTCATCATGCATGCGCTATATAGCAGGAGGGGAAAAACACCTTTTTCAAGGGAACTTATGAGACATTCAACTGTGTAGACAACAAACTGGACTTAAACACCATCCCAAACCCTGAACGTATGCACAAATACCTTTTTGTTGTTTTTTTCACCTTGTGGACAAAGGTTTCCAACTGCTGGCCAGCTTATACAGAATACCCACTGTAGTAGTGAAAGGTGTCGACAGAAATACTGTCAGATGCTGAAAACACAGAGTTATGGAGTACAGACTAGGCCAATTAAAGATCAGACAGTGCTGCCCTCTGCTTAGTGGGTGAACCCCACCACTTGTGCTGAAGTGCTTCAAGTTGCATGTCCTTATTGACCAAATGCTAAGAAGCTGACTGCTTTGGCTTGCCAGGGAGCATTTCATATTTTGAGGGGGAAAAAAGCCAAAGCTGATCCAACATATGCCCTTGGTAACAAAACCTCCTGAAGAGATAGCATCAGAGGGAGAGACAGAACAGGCAGGCAGAGAAATGGGGAGAGGAAAGAGCGACTGGGAGGGGTAAGACGGAGAGAAAGGCAGAGCATAAAAAGCACTCTCTATGTAAACAACGTGTCTGCAAACAAAACAATTTACATGCATTGTTAAATAAGTATTAACAGCTTTGCTTGAGCATAATTCGCCAACAACAAAGTCGTTTTATATTGTTTATAATTTGGAAATGATTTTCTTTCATTTAAACTGTGACAAACAGCAACTTTAAACCTGGAAAAAAAACAATTCTTCTCTTGTGAATGTGCATTTTTCAGAGGAATATTCAACCTCAGGAGCCTTCCTCGGGGCCAGAGGAAGCCTCAATCCCTTTCACTCATATAAGCTCCTCTAAAGCTCCAAACCCTCCTATTTGGGCAGCCGCATTCTAAGCGTGAAAATGGCTTAGAGTCCTGTCAGGCTTGCAGGTTATGCAAACCGCAGCACCGAATTATCTCTCCAAACATGGTGAGTGGAAATTTATTACCTTTACACTTGTGTCTCTTAAGAGCAACTTCACAACTCATTTAGCCATACACTGCCGAGGAAGTGTTACGATTTAAATAAGAAAACCCCCTCAGGGTATAACATGGGTGGAAATGAGTAAGCGATGATGAGAAAAGCTACTGGGTTTGTGACTTCTCACAGACAATTTTCTGCACAGGCTTAATGTGTCGTGACACTCCAAGAAGGTGAGAAGAGCAGAGGGCCCCTTGAGTGTCACCTCTGACTAAATTCAACTGTTGTGACAAGCACTGACAGATATGGAGGCGTCTCCCTGTTCACTGGATTCATTTGTTGCCCTGCTCTGTCCAAAGCTGGACAGAGTTTGAAACAGGATGCACTTTCTGTTCTTTTTTCTTGCCATCCTTCTTTGCTTTTCTTTAATCTTTTACAATCTTCTTACTTTTCATTCTACCTCCCGCACTACGTGAGATTGTATTATAATATAAAATACATAGGCACGACTAGACTAGAACACACCAGACCGGTCTTGGATATATCAGAGCAGAACACAACATCAAACCAGCCAAACAACAACTGAAGTGTCTGAATGAGGCCAAGACCCAGTGGGGCAGAGCAAGGGGAGGGCGTATTTCCACCTGTATGTGTTGTTGTTCGTATGCTTGTGTACATGCATGTGTGTGTGTGTGTGTGTGTGTGTGTGTGTGTGTGTGTGTGTGTGTGTGTGTGTGTGTGTGTGTGTGTGTGAGTGCTCTTGGATCCCTCAGGACATCAGGCGTGCTGGCTGTCAGCATAAAGGTCTACTTGCAAGATACACAGACCTCCAATGATGTGCATGTATGCACTTAGATGTCCATTGATATCTGTGTATTTGTGCGCATGCCAGGTATGTGTGAATGTGTGAATGTGTGAATGTGTGTGTGTGTGTGTGTGTGTGTGTGTGTGTGTCTTTCAAAGCATGTGAAGCAGGGGCTGGTGCGACATGGGATAAAAGAGAGTCGGGATATGAAAGGAGGAGGAGCGGAGATGGAGGCTGATTCTGTGGGCGGCTTGTGTTGCACAGAGATACCTACAGAGCGACACACTCAGACTCTGACAGAGGTTGACACCAGTTTGTCAGTATGTAGATGACATAAAAAAAAAGAAAAGAAACGAAAAAAACATACGTTGAACACAACACACTGTTTTCCACTTCTTTGCGCTAGATCAAGGAGCTGTCACACACACCAGTGTGTCAGAGGAAATCAAAGGTGGAGAGTGTTAGCCAGTGACACACCTCTGCACATAAAGTTTCAATTAGTGCAACAGATTTTAAGCAGCTCATGCTGGCAAGCTGTCCCATTTGGCAGATATCAGAGTGTGTCATTGAGATTCATTGGTACAACAGTAAACAAAACTATCTTTTCTCATAAATGCCTAGCAGAGACAATAGTGTGCTAAAAGGGAGCTAAGCACAACAGAAAGGTCAACACGTACGCTCAAGCAGACATAAAGGCTAGTGCTTGTGTGTGTATGAGCCGGAGTGTGTGTGTTATTTTGACGTGGGGCACTGGTGTAAAGATAAGAACAAAAGCAAATAAGTGTAAGAAATGGAGGCGTGGAAGAAAATCTTATATCCTGTGTGTTTGTCTGGATTTCAAATATATATCCTATGATTTGCAGAGGAGAAGAAGGAGATCAATGAAAAGAGCGGCTGCATTTCAGTAACATCCGATGATGCAGCAGTATTCCTTCCTCGGCCTGGCTGGTGACTGAGCCTTGTCTCCTGGTCAGCCATGATTGAAGGCCGCTGTGGCAGATTTGCCGCTAAAGGTCATCGTACTCATCAAGTGCCCGATGCCTCCCGGTTTGATGGAGTGCAGTCTAAAGATCAAACGTCTGGCTGTTAGGACGGCTGTTCCTACCTCTACAATCCCATGATTCTTATTGTGCTGCAAATGCTACCCGAAAGGCGCTGAGATTGCTTTGAGCTGTTGGCCCGCATTCAGTCAGGCAATAAAACCGTCAACGTATGCTATGAAAGATTGAAGCTGTTTCTAAAAACAATCAGTTCAACCGGGAAGAAATGTAGTGTTGGGGCAGCTAAGGTAAAGGGTTCGTCTGTGAGAGGCGACGTGCTATTTGTAAGTCTCTTTACTCTCAGTAGCTATTGAGCAGCCTGTGAGAGATGACTGGTAAGTAACTGCTTCCAGTGGAAGTGTTCAGTGGCTACCATAAGCAGCGCCTCCATTTGAATCTCTAATCTAAAAGAGAAGAGATATATAGGGAGAGATAGGGAGAGAGGGAGAGAGGGAGGAGGAGACAGACGGGAGAGGGAAGAGAGAAGCAAATGCCAACAGGTCAGTAGTGGGCAGCCCCAGGCTGAGAGCCACAGACGCAGAGCTCATTAAAAACAGACTGACTTTTCTGAGCAGGACAATAAGGAGAGAAAGAAACCCAATGGCACTGCTCATCTCTGTGAGGAAGAGGCAGAGTACGTAAGAGAAATCGACAAAACAATAAGCAAGGAAAGATGAAAAAACGGAAGGAAGGAAGAAAAGCATAAGGAAATTTAAATGAATGGAAAAGGAATAACGAGGGAAAATCCTGAGAAGAAACTCGTTTATGTCCCTCAAATGAATCAGTGAGACCACAAGTGTGTCTGACAATGTGTTTCTCAAGCCCAGCAGTCAGCCAAAGCAGAAAACTATGGGGAAATGGGCTGACAGATTCAGCCACCTGTCTGATAAAAGTGGCAGCAAACTCAGCTTCTCTCTCTCTCTTCCTTTCTGTCTGTCTGCTTTATATATGGATTGAGAAGTATTTTTACTATGTGCACTAAAAAGGAATAACTCAGAGAGTGCTCTACATTTCTTGCTACATGACACATTTTATAGGCCTACAAAAAACAAAGCCAAAAAAGCTAAAATAATTCTGTCACAACAGCCTTAAGTCAATACAAAGAAAGCAAAATCAAACAAACCTCTGCTCTAGTACATGGAAACTCCTTTTCCAGAACAAGGTTTTAGTCATTTTTTTCTTTTTGCCGCACATTTCACTCCCCTCTGAAATCTCCAGCCTCTTGTATTGCTTTCAACGCCTCACAGGGCGTCTGTATAGACACCAGTAGCCTTTGCCGAAGCATGACAAGCATACAAGATGGAGTTAGCAGCCCGTCAGCCATCCAGGTGAGCCTGTCAGGCCTGCGGATATGCTGAAGGTTAAGATGGTGATAAGAGTGGAAAGATGACTCCTTGCCCTTTGTTCCCCTGCCTCTCTATTGATCGCAACATCCTTTGAGTCACTATTGTTTAAATGGGCCTTTTCTGCCCAGTTTGGAGGGATTGGTGTCTGGAGACAAGTGCACACGTTTGTATGTATGCTTGCTTGCATGCACACACACACACACACACACACACACACACACACACACACACACACACACATGCACAAGACACATCATACGCTGACTACGTCCCAGGGGTCTCCTTATTTTCCTTGTGACGTCTGCGTGTTGCAGCACAGAGCCTAAATATAGAAGATGAAATAACTGAATCTCATCGCTTCCCTGTTCGACCGCCGCTTTAATTGTGTGTTTTCTGTTCTGCCTTTCGTTACTGGATGGTGGAGCTCAACTGCTCCTAATGAGAGTCGGGACAAATATTGCTTTTATCTCGCACCAGGCAGTGTGGGGAAATTTCTCCATATAATGAAGACTACTCAGATAATGAGACAAGCATGAGAGACATAATTACAGTGGAAGGCAGGACACAGTCCGAGCCCTGTGATAGTCACTATTCACTGTGATGAAATGCGCTGTTAAAAAATTTAGCCAGAAGAGAAAACTAAACTGGCAAGGACACAGAAAGAGAGAGAGTGTGTGTCAGATAGAGAGAGGAAAAGAGAGAGAGACACAGGGGGAGACTGGAGACTGTTCTTTTTTTCTGCCCTCTTGTCAGTGGGCTATTTGGAACTGCTCCCACAATAAGATGAAAAATGTTTCTGGAGAGGTTTAAAGAGCATCCCTGACGAAGGTCTGAGTGACAGAAACGTTAGATCTAGTTTTTAAGCAAGTCACACAAAGCTGTCTATTTTCCTTGGGACTTCCAATTTTAACGGATGGAGAGAATTTGGGGGTTTCTGTTTTCACTTCCGTCTGTCCTGTACAATATTTCACCTCAGGGGAAAAGTGGTGAAAGATGGTGAAATACGGAGCTCTCGGACGCAATATCCCATCATGCCACTGAAGAGACAACGTTAAAAGAGAGGGACATTCCTCCGTATTTGCATACAACTTATTAAAGTGCACATTGCTGCCTGTTGTTTAGTTCAGTTAGGGGCACACAAGGGCACACAAGGGCACACACACACACACACACACACACACCCAAATTCATTCATTCACATCTTTATTTGACTTTGGGATCTCAAGTTGAGGTTTTCCTCATTTTTAATTGATCTGAAATTCACAGAATGAGATAGGAATAAATAATAAAAGATAAGATAAAAAGCAGAAAGAGTCACAAACCTCATACATACAGCATAAACATGAATATCTAATGAACAATTATAAATACAGTATATACATACAAGTAATCCCAAACATAAATACAGTATGTCACACAAAAACAAACCACACACTCATACAGACACCTAATGTATGTATTTGAATATTACCACTGAATATTATTAATCACATGTTAAAGGAGCTTCATGGCAAACAGCTGCTGGTCTAGTCAATGCATGCTTTATGACAGCACATGAGAATATTTTGCAGAAGTGGTCTTTGCAGCACGATTTGCACAAAAATCCGTGTGTTTGGGAAGTACTGAGCATACGACTGGATACTGGAGACTTGGATTAATCATAGCAAGAATACTGTGAGTTTTTTTTTAAACGGAACGGAGTTTATTATGAAGGTTTGTAGGTAAAACTTTCTTTGTTGGGGATTGAAGGCAGCACAAAGCGTACTTCATCCGAAAATGATGCATTATGGGTGAAGTATTCCTGAAGTATGGAAACATCTTCTTTGATGGCTTCCATTTACAGTACATGGGCTCTATCATAACACAAACATTCTCCTACAGGACGGAAACATGCTTTCAGAGGGAGGAAGATGCGCAATGATTAGCACTTGAGAGGTTGTGTCAGGATGAAAGATGATACTAATTGGCAATTTTCCACAGCCCTTCATGGAAATGAAATGTGTAATCTTATGACATCATGCGTATTTCCTTTTTCAAATGTCCATGTTATTGCCTGCCACTGCACTCAACAACATAATATGATCTGGGCTTATCACTGAGGTTATTAGTAATATATTGCATTAGTTGATTCAACATCCCAATCTGTGAAATAATACTTCTGTTAATTTCAGCTGAAAGTAATTCTTAATGGCCTAGTGGTTCCATTACACTATCTCCTGTGCGTCGAACATACTATATCATGGCGAACTCAAATTGTCAAGTTCAACTATCGAGTACATTTCTGAGCAGGAAAAGGATCTCTCAGTAGCATATTACTGTAACCTCATCTTCATCTTCAACTACAGCTTCATTTTCATGGCTCAGTCATCCCTCACTGTAAAACTGCATGGGCAGTTTTTTTTACTAGGGCTGGATCAATATGATGGTACTTTCAGTGCTGTTTCAGCCTAAAATAGTTGAGCAACATCAAAGAATTCCCTCAAAATTGATATTTCATACCATGAACCACCTGTAGCATGTCAAAAGCCACATTAATATGAGGGCATTTTTTTTTTTATCTTTTCCACACTGAAGGATGTTAGATATCTTAAAAAGAGACAGTGCTGCAATCATTTTGTTCAGACACCTCAAACTAATTATCTGTGTCTACACTGTTCATTAAAAGTAATGGATCAGGCTGGTTCTCAGTACTCAGCCAGAACTTAATGCCTGAAAATGGGTATGCAGCAGGAGAAAAAGTGATACTAGTGCATCCATACAGGTCTAGGCAACCCATTAAAACGTCTATTTCCGTAATTGCCACGTCAAGCATGGTAGAAGTGTTATCTGCTCCTCACACTGATGTGTCTATCTGTGGATGGCCAAACGAGCTGAGGGCTGGCAGCAAGAGGGCAGCAGGGTAACTCCCATTCATTCAGCTCAGACACACTGGCACAGTCAGGCTGCTTCACACAAAGCCAAAGCAGGACGACGCTGTTATTTTGGGAGTATGGGAGGTGATAAAGAATGTTATGGTTTCACAGGGAGTGAGCAGACGCACTTTGCATTGATGGAACTGGCTTTTCATTTTTAACATGGGCTGTACTCCTCGCCACCATCGGGATTCTTCCCATAAGAGACAATGTAAAAACCCTCATTAGGTTAATAAACACTGTCATTAAAAGAAAAAAAAATGTAGCATGTAATTTCTTTCTCCCTTTTCACCTTGAGCAGCATAATTATTTGCCACGGTGTGAATCTTCAGACCAAAGACCTCAGTTCAAGCAAGTTACTGGCTTTTTCAATAAATCTCCAACCATTTATCCAAATTAACTCCTGTGAATGGACCTACTGTGAGCCAACAGTGCCATACATTTTCATAATAGATAAAAAAAAAATACCTGGACAGAAGCAAACCTAAAACTCTTCTACTAAAAAGCATCACTAAGGTAATTAAATTGATCTTGAATAAAGTTGGTGCTACAAATCAAAACGCACTACACACTGGCTCTTCCCTGCAAATTAAAAATTTTCTCCAAACGTCATTCATGCATGCTATCAACACCTGTGTATTCATTGCGGCATCTCACTGGCACTCTTCAATTTCTACTTATCTTAAAAGAAAACAGAATTGGACTCATTTATCAAAAGGAACGACGCTATTAATCATATCTCAGCTCTGTGAGGAGAGACAACCCTGTTTTTCATCAGGCAGTTGGGAGGGTGTATTTGATGAATTTAGATGCTCCTAATCAGCTTAGTCTTTGTTTGAACTGTAAATCATTGCAATGACGTGGCAATGACCTTTCCAAAGTAAAGACAAATCGCATTGGCATATTTTTAGTATGGATAACCTATAAGACAAACATCAGCTCAGGGAACATGCGTCATTACAATTTGCATTGTCAAAGGAACCTCCAACTAAAACATTTTCCAGTGTTGTAATGAGTATCTAATCCATTCTGCACATGACTTTGTATGTTAATAGATCTCTTCCAACATGAGGAATCCACCACTTGAAAAAAATACACTTAAAAAATTAATAGAATAATAAAAAATTAATAGAATATTAATAAAAAAATAATATTTTTTTTTTTTTCTTCTAACCAGTAACTTAAGCAACGTAAGTCTTAGGTCTAACGATGTTTTTCATTTTGGTGAATGGATTCTCTATGGCTTGGATACCCAGACTTAAACGCACACTCCAGCCCCTTGGAATAACCTTGACCTCAGAGTTTCTGGATTGAAAAAAAGCAAGCAATTTCAATGATGCTGCAAAAGACAAAGCACTAGAACAAAGGCTCATGTCTCCCGTCATCCGTAGAATAGCTAGCAGGGGAAAGGCCTCCTGTTGAGTTTTTTTTAGAGCCAGCTGAGCTGACAGGCTGTGGCTGAGTGTGGTAAGTCATCTAGTGTCTGCCTCACTGCTGCAACTCCGAGGCGTGTGACAGATATTGTTTTAGTTCAAAGCTGTGGTGCACCGCATTGTCAGTCACACCTACAGCTCTGGTACCTGCAGTGCATTCTTAGTGAAGTTGGTAATTGTACAGCACTGTGGGCAGCCCACTTCCATTCCTTATCTGGAGTACAAGAATGAGAGTGGCAGCGAGATACAGAATGAGGAATTACAGAACTGAAAGTATCAGAATGTTTTTTCCTGGGAAGTGTACAATAAATGTGAGACACACAGCATCATATCATATGGGAGTGGGAGTTCCAGGCATCTTTCCAGATGGGATCCAGACTCCTGCAAAGGGGTGGTAAGTGCTGTGGCAAGCAGGGAGTTTTACCTCCACAGTCCACTGCTGCATAAGTTTATAAACACTAGCTCTATACCAGCTGGCTGTTGAGGACAGAGTGAAATCGCTGCTTTTAGTCTACTGTAGCCATTAGGGAAAATAGATTTTTTTTTTTTTTGGCTTGACAAGTTTTATATTACCATGCTGACTCTGAATCGATATTTTGTCTTGATTTTAAGGCATAATTTTTTCAGTATTATTTTTTGGCATTTCTGCTTTATTTGACAGTCACAGTTGACAGAGACAGGAGAGGCAGGGGAGAAATGCAGCACATGACCTGAGGTTAGATTCAAACCCAGGACGCAACAATCAGGATTTAGCCTTAACATGTGGCATATTAACATGTGGCATATTAACATGTGGCATAATTTTTATTTTATTTTATTATTCAAAGTGGAAAAACACTGCTGCTTAGAATTTAACAAATAGAAGTATGACCTATTAAATTAAAATGTACTTCCTGGTCTCTGGTGTAGAATCACAGAAATCATTGTGGGAATTAAAGGCTGAAAATAAATACATAAATATAAAAAACATGCCGCTTGGTAAGCTGACAATAGCTAATACCTAATTTCCCCTCGGGATCAATAAAGTATTTCTGATTCTGATTCTAATTCGGAAATAGACTAATGCTGCACCTCCACACTTGAAATCAAAAGTCTGGAAGAGCTTTAGGTTTCATATGTCGGAAGGAAAAGGCATGCTATTTTATTTTTCAAATGCTGTGCTGAATTTTGAAAAGATAAAGTCAGAATCAATGCCACACATTTTATATGTGAGCCTGTGTTAACTTACAAGCACACAGGTGTGCAGTTTCTCAGGGGCTGTATTTTCAACAATGGGCTAAGACTTGTTAGAAAAAAAAAAACAGTTTTGTTTGAGTGTGTGTTGCACTGGTCAGTTTCTGTGTTGAGGCCTGAAATAAACTTTAAAAGTGAATTTAGCTGTCTTGCGTCACTGGAAGCATGACTCAGCTATATATATATATATATATATATATATATATACAGTACAGGCCAAAAGTTTGGACACACCTTCTCATTCAATGCGTTTTCTTTATTTTCATGACTATTTACATTGTAGATTCTCACTGAAGGCATCAAACTATGAATGAACACATGTGGAGTTATGTACTTAACAAAAAAAGGTGAAATAACTGAACACATGTTTTATATTCTAGTTTCTTCAAAATAGCCACCCTTTGCTCTGATTACTGCTTTACACACTCTTGGCATTCTCTCCATGAGCTTCAAGATGTAGTCACCTGAAATGGTTTTCACTTCACAGGTGTGCCTTATCAGGGTTAATCAGTGGAATTTCTTGCTTTATCAATGGAGTTGGGACCATCAGTTGTGTTGTGCAGAAGTCAGGTTACTACACAGCCGACAGCCCTATTGGACAACTGTTAAAATTCATATTATGGCAAGAACCAATCAGCTAACTAAAGAAAAACGAGTGGCCATCATTACTTTAAGAAATGAAGGTCAGTCAGTCCGGAAAATTGCAAAAACTTTAAATGTGTCCCCAAGTGGAGTCGCAAAAACCATCAAGCGCTACAACGAAACTGGCACACATGAGGACCGACCCAGGAAAGGAAGACCAAGAGTCACCTCTGCTTCTGAGGACAAGTTCATCCGAGTCACCAGCCTCAGAAATCGCAAGTTAACAGCAGCTCAGATCAGAGACCAGATAAATGCCACACAGAGTTCTAGCAGCAGACCCATCTCTAGAACAACTGTTAAGAGGAGACTGCGCCAATCAGGCCTTCATGGTCAAATAGCTGCTAGGAAACCACTGCTAAGGAGAGGCAACAAGCAGAAGAGATTTGTCTGGGCCAAGAAACACAAGGAATGGACATTAGACCAGTGGAAATCTGTGCTTTGGTCTGATGAGTCCAAATTTGAGATCTTTGGTTCCAACCGCCGTGTCTTTGTGAGACGCAGAAAAGGTGAACGGATGGATTCCACATGCCTGGTTCCCACTGTGAAGCATGGAGGAGGAGGTGTGATGGTGTGGGGGTGTTTTGCTGGTGACACTGTTGGGGATTTATTCAAAATTGAAGGCACACTGAACCAGCATGGCTACCACAGCATCCTGCAGCGACATGCCATCCCATCCGGTTTGCGTTTAGTTGGACCATCATTTATTTTTCAACAGGACAATGACCCCAAACACACCTCTAGGCTGTGTAAGGGCTATTTGACCAAGAAGGAGAGTGATGGAGTGCTGCGGCAGATGACCTGGCCTCCACAGTCACCGGACCCGAACCCAATCGAGATGGTTTGGGGTGAGCTGGACTGCAGAGTGAAGGCAAAGGGGCCAACAAGTGCTAAACACCTCTGGGAACTCCTTCAAGACTGTTGGAAAACCATTTCAGGCGACTACCTCTTGAAGCTCATCGAGAGAATGCCAAGAGTGTACAAAGCAGTAATCAGAGCAAAGGGTAGCTATTTTGAAGAAACTAGAATATAAAACATGTTTTCAGTTATTTCACCTTTTTTTTGTTAAGTACATAACTCCACATGTGTTCATTCATAGTTTTGATGCCTTCAGTGAGAATCTACAATGTAAATAGTCATGAAAATAAAGAAAACGCATTGAATGAGAAGGTGTGTCCAAACTTTTGGCCTGTACTGTATATATAGCTGTATATACGGTATATATATAGCTATATACCGTATTTCACCAATTAATCGCCCGGCCACAAATAGCCGCCTGGTTCTTATAAACGCCTGGGGTCTGCACCCATTTTGCGTATTAAACGCCCACCCAAATAACCGCCGCGGCGATTATTTGCATTTATTGAGGTAACCCAAAATAAGGCTATTCACCTTATTTTTGCAGAAATAAACAGTTATCCGCACAATAACTGTGAGGCACTTCCGTTTTCTGTCAAAATAAAAGAGCTAGCTAACGTTAGAAAAAAGGGTGTACCGTAATCTTAAATCGACCGACTATAAATATGTTGGACAGTAACTGTCATCATGTTTTTTTTTTTTGTGTATTAAACGCCCGGGCAATTAATTGGAGAAATACAGTATATATAATTATTATTATATATTACACCATTTTGATATATATTGCATTATATATTGAAAAGGCATCTCAGTGCCATGAACCGTATTGTATTGGGATGTTCCTGGCAGAGTCCTGCGCCCGTCCAGTTTTACAAACCTGTGTCTGATCCAAACCTGCAAAGCTCTAAACTGCAGCCAACCCATTGTCCACAATTTTCTCTAAATCAGTTCTGCACCCAACCTGAAATGTTGATGACAAGACCCGCAACCCAAGGGGTATCCGCTATCAAACACATCAGTCCATGTTCTGTTTAAAAATGTTTTTTTTTAACTCTCACTGACTGTGTTTACAAGGTCTTTAGTATCCCGGTTTTGATTGGGTTTTTTAAGTATCCCTTTTTTGTGCAGTACCCCAATAGAAGTTGGATACTGGAGCATGTATATGCCTTATCCCGGTCTCTGACGGCTGCCCACCGTGTGCGCCACTCTGAATCTGTAAACTCCATGAGAATGATCCTATCCCACCAGTCACGGCTACGTATTTTCATGCACTGTTGCCTTTTACTGCGTGGTGGCAGTGACAGCCGAATACCTATCAAAGTTGGTGACGTATTCAATATTTGTTGTCGCTCTCTCCTCCCAATGCTGAAGATGAAGTGGATGAGCCATAGCTGTAATGCGACGTGAGTATTTACTAAAGCCTGCTAGAAGCCACAGAGGTCTCATGTTTGTCTTACTTCTAAATATAATAAATATATGACACTTCCCACTCAATTTGTTGTAAACAAAAGACGTAAAAGACATAACACACGCCTGCGCAGACAGGATGCAGTGATCAGAAAACGCGTTACTGGTATTTATCATGTATACAGGGATATGAATAACCGGGTTTCTCTGTGTTCCATGTAAACATCATATCCCGGATATGCTCAAAGCTGGGATAAGCCTCAAAACCAGGATACTAAAGACCTTGTAAACAGTCATTGTCTGTGATGTGACGTCACCGGATGAAAACAATAAGATGGTCATCACTGTGTCCGTATTGGCTGATGTGTGGCTTTAATTGCTGACAACCCGTGTTAGACAGGCCAGTGACCTGCCCTCATTTTATTTATTCATTGTTTTATCTATCTGTTTATTTATTCATTTATTTATTTATTTATTTATTTATTCGCGGGTTAACTGTCATGTACCTGTGGATACTCAACACGGTGCAGGAGTCTAGTTCCTGCTGATTCCCATCCCACTCCCACACTGATTTTAGATGACAGAACAGGTTTGTTACTGCAGCCCTAGACTCACTCTGTGTCCACACCGTCTCATTCTGAGCCAGGAATAGTTTCAAACATGCTGTTACAAGCCACCTCTTGTCGCTGCGCAGCATGTGAAGACAGAGTCAGGTCATTCCTTTGAGCCATCCACTCAGCCTGTGTTAGCACTGTATCTGAACCTAGCGTGATCTGCTGCTGCATCCCCATGTTCAGGGCAGTATCAGTGATATATGAAGGCTAAGCAGGGGCAGCCAGAGCGGAGGGGTCGGAGAACAACACAAGTCGCAACACAAACCATAAAAGCAGGGCTCTTTGACTGATTGACTGGCTGACAGGAGGCACTGCACTTAGCACTAATATAAAAATCCTGCTGACTACAGCTAGTAGTGACAGGGTGTGATGTGACAATGTATAGGGGAGGAGACAGACAACAGTCTTAAGAAAGACAGATGGACAAATTTGCAAACAGTGTTTCTCACAAACTAATTTTCTTTATACTCCTTGATTTCATCTTTTGTTAAGCCTTGTGTCTGTTTCTGAGAGCAATAATTACCACTATCTCCACTGCCTAAAAGTGTTGCCAGTAAATCACAGCCAGGTTGTAAGTATCAGAACTCGGTGCAGAATATCATCATGTGTGGTTAGATGATAGAGCGCATGAGCCTGAGTACAGCATCTAAGAGCCTCGGTGAACCTCCAACAGCATAGTTAATGGCATCCTCTCTCGAATGTAGGTTGCATACTTGTAGATTCAAACAACACTTACGCTTCTTCTGCTAATTACTTTAGGGCAAAATGCCCAAATCCATGCAAAGATTGTCTTAGCTCAGCACAAGCTCTGCATCTTCTCTTTCAATCTTTTCAATGCCTTAAATAGGTGAATGCATGGGGCTTGCTGGTATAATGAGCACAGGGGCTATGGACAGTAGGTCTGAACATGGGTATGTGTTAATTAGGAATTAGAAAACTAGGTGAATTATATGCAGCTGCATGAAGGTGAAGTAACAAGTGGAATGAAAAGTACTTGGCTTTTGCTCGGTCTATGTCAGCACAAAGCTTTATTTAACCTTTATTTATCCAAGTGCTTTGCTGATTATACATGCTCTCTTTCAGTGCCCCTGCATCATATTCATGAAGTTCAACACATTCACATCTGGAAGCTGCTCAAAGTAACAACTGGCTACTAAATGGCTCCACTGGGAAATTTTAGGGCTAATTGCCTTGCTCAAGGGCAGCTATGCATTAATTGCTTTGGGAGAAGGGAGAGATAAGTCGCTCACTTTTCCTGGCCAGATTTTCCTGCAGGTCCGGGGATTCAAACTGGTTACCCTAACCTTTAGATAACTTACACAACACCTCCAAACACTGCAGCTTGTATTAGACTCTTTTAGTCTTTTAAATAAGTGAATATGGGTTGTTTGTTATGTATTGGTAATCAAATTATCAAGTAAGTAATAGATTGCTGCTCTGCTTCCCTGTGTGAGATGAAAACAGCATGCTGGTCACAGCTCCTGGGCTTGGTTTTGGGAGGCAGCTCACTTCACTTTACCTGGGACACATGGGGCAAAAGAAATCTTTTATAGCAGGCTGACTGTTACAGATGTATTGTAATATCATTATTGAGACAACAGGAGAGCCATTATCATTGCTCTCTTGCTGGCCTTTTCAGAAACAAATAAAAATCATCTGTCCCCATCAACAATTCCATTTCATAAGGTCAACCCACAGCTTGGTTTTTATACGTGTGCCACTTCACATTAATACACCCTGTGAATTCAAATCAGAGTGGCTCCCCTCCAACAGCAAAACACCATTTACTCTGTCTGAACCTCGCAGGTGTTCAGGTTGCTTATGAGAATGAAAAGCAATAAAAATCAAGCCCAAGGGTTATTCAAACTATGTCCTCGTTTACAAGGGAATTCTTCAGCTTACACAGAATCCACAGATCATACATCACCACATTTTTTGCTCATGACAGTTATTCAATAGCCAGATCAGTTCACAAGTCAAAAGAACATATATAGAACATATATGCTTCCTAAATGTGAAAAACCCTTGGGGGGGGCGGGGTCTTCCATGCGCAGAAACAAATGTCATCAACGAATGGCTGAGCACCATGGGGGTCTGTGCATTACTACAGGAGTAAAGCCAGTGGGCCTACTTCCTAAATGACCCAACCATGGTTGTATTTTATCTCTTGCTACATAAAGAAGCATGTATTATTCCCACTGCTCACACTGCTAGTGTGTGTATATATGTATATTTTGGTAATATCTTAGGCTAAGTTCACAATGCAGCTGAAAGTATTCCCATTCTGTTTTTTTCCACTGTGTGACAAAAATCTGATAGTTTTAGCACAGTGTTAACATATAGCAGCCAGAGGACAGACAGCATTTTTGCAAATTGAGTTACTATTTGAGGAGATTGTCCCATAAAAACTAAATAAGGGCGGATAAATTCTCGCTGACCAGAGTTCAAAACAACAGCAAATCATCTTTAGGATTAGGGCATGGGCTGAAATTACAGTGGTTTCCATGACAGACAATCTAGGTGTGAAATCTTTGCAGGTTATTTCAGGGTTAAAAAATGGGGGGTGCATTATTGGTCAGAGGTTTTATCTACACCGACTTGTTCGCCTTAAAATAACCATTCAAAATATGTTGTGTTTTATAAAATAAAACGTCATGGTATGTGTATTATATTGCGAAGCAGCAAACCTGTTGAAAAAGTCATTCTTTTTTTTTTGATTCAGTGTTTCTTCACTGCAGAGCCACCTCCTCCCCCACACCCACTGTTCTTCCATATCATTGGTCTGGGACCCCATGTGCGTGCATCCATTTAAATGCCATTTGGAGGAAAACTGGTTCCCATACAGCTTCACCTGTTCATTTATCTGGCCCTCTCCTCGCAGCAAGCTCAGATCAGTGCCAGAGGCTGCAGGTCCGCAACCATCTGCCACATACAGGCTGGCAGGACTGAGGGAACTTTGCTTGTGTGAGGGTGTGTGTGTGTGTGTGTGTGTGTGTGTGTGTGTGTGTGTGTGTGTGTGTGTGTGTATGTGTATGTGTGTGTATGTGTGTGTGTGTGTGTGAGGTGTCAGGGCTGTTGGGACAAGGAAGCAGGTGAAGGGGTTGATAGAAAATATAGCAGGTCCTAGTCTCAACGTATCTGTGAAGAGGATTTGAAAAAAAAAAAAAAAAGAAGCTCCAGAGAGCAGAGCAGTGTTGGCTTGTAAATGGAATAAAGAAACCCTAGCCTCTATTTCCTACAGCTAACATTTTGAGGGTGTATGTTCATATTGAAGCTGACATCAACTGAATTAAGCATCCAGAATTGGATAATCCCTTTGCATTACAAAACTATGTACGCTATCATCCATTTGCAGGGACTCAAAGTACAAGATTTCAAGTGATATTCAACTTTACAACATCAAACAGAGTGCTGATTTACTAATGAGATACTTAAAGCAGTTATAAACTGACAGAAAAATATATCTTATTAGCGTGTTTGTAATTATGTATGTGTTTCTCTGCTGGTGTATCTGATGGAAAATGAACAATCTAGAGAATATGAAGGGCAGTTTATGATTCTGTGTCAAAATCCCACCATGCCATGTAGTAGATGTCTGCAGTGCTGGTGTAGCCCGCCTCTCCAAAAAATTGTGATTGGGCTGCTTGGCCACCTCCTTCAACATATTTCGAGGTGATCTGTGGTTATTGTGAAGACAATGTGGAGTGAAGAGAGAAAAAAAATTCACCAAAGGGTGTTAAAGTCATGGTGCGAAATATCTATTCATTGTCCAAACATTCAGAAGTGTCCAAACATCAGTTTGGACTCTCCTGAAAGTGGACAGTGGACCTTCAGTTCAAGGCAATGTAAACATGGTTACTTCTCTTTTCATCTGTGATCTTAGCCATGGAAGTAATAAAAACTTGACACTGCCATCTACTGTCATGGCAGTCTGCACTCAGATCTATCAGTGCAGAAATATAAATGCTACTTGAACAACACTTTGACACAGAACCATAAATTACTCTTAAGACGCAGAGTGCATAAAGTGTGTATGAGTGAGTGAGAGAGAGAGAGAGAAAGAGAAAAGACGGGGGTAGATGCTACTGCGGTGGCAGATTGATGAGAAAGGCAGCAGAGCACTCCTGGCTCTGCACAGGGTAAACAATGATGAGTAAATAGCTAATGAAGGTGTGTGTGTGTGTGTGCGCGCGTGTGCGTGTGTGTGTTTGGAATGGTATCTAATCGCATATGTCATGCCTGACCCCATAAGTGCATGTGCGTGAGTCTCGGCAGGAGTGTAGGAGGGATGATGGATCCAAAGGAAGCACCAGAATCGTCTTTTTTGACCATCTGTGCCTTGATACTGCAGGGTTTCTCAAAGTTTTAATGACTGAGGGCTAATTTAGGGAGCCAACACTGGACTGTAGCCTGCCCAAGAAAAAAAGGAATTAAAAATAATTCCAAAATAAATATTTTCTTTAATAGACCATTGTAGACTAAAAGTCATGCCAGTTGTGAATCATGTGAAAAATGTATGTTGGGTTTTATGAAGGATTAAAAAATCCAATTAAAATAAAGATCCCATGTTTTAATAACAAAGGTGCAAGTCTACACTTTATGCTTTGGAAATGGTTTGCAGTCAGTAATATAAAATAAACACAGGTTGTAGCTAATGAGGATAAAACAGGTTTGTGAAAACTTAGTGCTCAACAGTTAAGCCTCTTTGAAACTGCTCAAGCGTAGTTGTGTGCTCCTCGCCTGTGAACTTGTACATTTTGTGAGGAGTACCACAATGGCATTTTGTGTTAAACTCATTGCACATTGCATTCGCCCGCATGCAGATTAGGCACATCACTTTATCCGACCCATGAGGTACAATGTAGGCATCTTACGAGTCATGTATGACTCACATCACCATGCAACCACTCCTAACCTGAAAGCTCAGCCCAGGGGGCACAGTTTTACAGTTCTTCAAAGCAAAACACTGTGCTATATAGGTTGGTTTAAAACTATATTGGAACCGGGCAAAATATACCACATACCTTACATCATGTCTGGGACACCAGAAATGTTTCTGAAGGCTGTTATTGGCCCGTGGGTCTACTGATGTACTGATCACATTATCTGTCATTACCCACCATGCATCCTCATCCTTACTGTCTCCCATTCACCCATCCATGCAGAAAAGCAGGTATTGTACAAACATTTCTCTCCTGTCTGGCTGATTGGCTGGCTGCCATGCCATGCTGCCTGTCTGACTGGCTAGCTGACATTTAGGTGTGGCTGGTTGACAGTCCTTGATTAGCAAGTTTAATTTATGCCAGTGTGGCTCTACTGTATCTGACTTATTATAAAATGACTGTTTCTAGTGGCTGACTGTAATTCCTACATAGCTTTGCAGATAAAATCTTACTGAGTAATCTTACTGAGTAAAAACGTCTGCTAGGCTGCGTATGATCTGTGACCAAGTGCCAAATTGTGATTCTCAGTGATAAGAGGCTGAGTGTGTTTATAAGATAAAGTTGCCAATGTTTTTCTCCTTTCAAAACATTTGGAAGCACTGCTTTTAGCACTGCTGTTTCCCACCAGTGAAGGGGAAATACATCTTTACCAGTGGCCACTAAATGCTGGGAAAACCACAGATAGGAATCTGGGATTGATGGGTAAAGGACAGGTAAGTTAATGTGACTCAGCCTCCAGCTAAATGGCCTACCTGGATCTTGCCAGACTGAATCAGACTCAGAAATCAATCGTGTTGAAGAGGTGGTCTGAAGTGGCAGCAATCTACCGGCACCATCCTCTATTCAAATTATATTTCAGACTCAGGGTCCAGATAAAAGACAGGATGTTCATAGAATAAATTACATACAAAAGAACAAGATGGTGACTTAGAAAAGAAGAAAAATATATTAATGTCTTACACAGAGACAACTGTACCATTGTCTCCACAGCTGAGATTTGTAGCTTGTAGCACTAAACCTCATGTTTGATAAAACCAAGATGATTCCATTTTCAGGGTCTATAAGCTGGCAAATAAACATGAGATTTCTTAAAACAGTTTGGAAAGTCTTGACTCCTGCAGCTGCAAACATTTCACTTGCACTTCATCATCGAGGTCTCTTAAGAAATATTCTCATTGCATCAATACAGGCTACCTGAAGTCTCTGTGCTTGTTTTTTGTAGTTTTTTGATCAGAAATGTGCAGTACAGAGTGGTGCACAATATCTCCATTCCATCTGTGCACATACAAAACTTGCGAGAGACTGTTTGCTTGTGCATACATCATG
Organism: Myripristis murdjan; assembly: GCF_902150065.1. Classification (NCBI taxonomy): domain Eukaryota; kingdom Metazoa; phylum Chordata; class Actinopteri; order Holocentriformes; family Holocentridae; genus Myripristis; species Myripristis murdjan. The sequence continues at coordinate 13,728,172 of NC_043984.1, read as the reverse complement.
CGGCATTGCCTATAAATATCATCATCATCATCATCATCATCATCTGTCATTTGTTCTGCAATAAAATGTCCAAAATGTCCTCTAGTCTCCTCCCTTACCACTTTGACAATCATTTCTACTCCAAACATGTCCCAGCCCCTTCTGCCAAAGCCCCTGCCAACACTGCCTTTTTGATGTCAAATGCCTTTTTGAAGAGGCTTGCCAACATCCCCCATAAATAACCACCTGATCTTCACAGCTGCCACTCATTCATTTGAGGACATTCAAATGTGAGGTGAGCCAGGCGCCCCTCCACTACAGTCATTTGGCATTATTTATAATGTCATTTCAATTAAAAGAAGTGCAATGAGTGAAGGAGGATGAGGGAACAAGTGGTATAACACAAATGGGGAGAATCATAAATACAGTCATAAATATGAGCGCAATGGCCTTAAGTGATATGGAGCCATATGGAGAGAGGGAGCCAGAATTTTTCATGTGTTTTCAGATAAATACAATTAAACAAAACTTCCAACACCCTTTTGTATGTATAGGCATGTGTGCATAAATTCATTACCAACTAATTTTATCTTTTACAAGGCTTTTGCTCTCTACAGAAGCTCGAGAAGCAAGTAGGGCAATCAGCCCATGCAGAAGCGGCTGACAGCTTTGCTGAGTCCAGACTTTTGCCAATGTGAGCTTTCAAAGAGCTTGTTAGTGTAAAGAGAGTTTTTCTTCTCTTGGCCAAAAAAGGCTTTGCTTTGTGAAACTGCTTGTTTGCTTTACATGCGATGGCAACTTTGATCCATATCCATCCACCAGTGTTCAAAAGATCGGGATAAAAACTGACATTACACAGAGAGTAGCTCTGACTGCAAAAACAAAGGATGAGGAAGTGATTTTGGTTTGGTTTGTCAATGCAGCACAGCTCCTTTGAGGGATCCACTTTCTATGAATATGAAGTTTTCTACATTGACAAGATATAGACAATGAAGACACTTTCAAAATCTGACTGTGTGAAAAAAAGGCTAAAGAAAGGCATAGTACCACTGACCCACTATGCACCAGATGAACGATTCCAGATCTTTTAGGTATGTTCAGAGAATGTCATTTCTTGCTTTCACTAGATAGATAGATAGATAGATAGATAGATAGACAGACAGATAGATAGATAGATACTTTATTCATCCCGAAGGAAATTCACAGTTTTTCAGCAGTATCCACAGATTACAAGATTAAATAAATAAAAAATAAAGAATAAGATCTAAGTACAACACACTAGAGATCTAGGTGCAACAGTGTGCAAAAAACAATGTGCAAAAAAAAAAAACGTGTGCATAGGTGTATAAAATGTGCATAGATGTAGGTCAATGTGCAAATTTAGAAGAAATATACAGTATACACAGATGATGATGATGAGCAGATCTTCATCCCTGTAACCCTGTAATCACAATGGAAAAAGCAGTTGCACAATGTATTATGTGCTGCCTACTTTCTCAACTAAAAAAATACAGCTGTATTCTTAGAATTTCACACTCCCACAATGATGTATGACTGGACATTTTTTTTTTCATTTAGCTTGTACAGCCAAGGCAATGCAGGCTAATTATTGCAAGCTGCCCACATTAATCTATTTATTCAGCCACTTCTTTGCATCTGGGTCACATCCTATCCATAATCCTCCATTATATTTTAAATGCAGTGAAGTCAATATTTTTCAGCAAGGTTGTGACTGTTTTGTGAGTGAGAGATTCATTCTTCAAGTTGATATTTAAGTTAAATAAGGAAATGACCTGGTAAGTCAAATGACAAATGTTCTGTAGCATATTAGAAAGAAATTTAAGAACAATACAATAAAATAAAACAAAATAAATGACCCCTCTGACCTATTTTTCACAGTAAGTTGGCTGTGTGCGCATGAACACACTTCCATCCACCATTTCACAGTCATTTAAAATCGCTCCTGGGAGCTACTCAGCATAGCCACTGTTGGCTAGTGTTAGCCACTCAAGCAACGGGGGGTGAGTGCATGTTGTGAGGAGAGAACAAGTCCAAGTCTGAGACGTTTGAATGATTCTGAGGAAGTTGCCTGGGACCAAATTACAGAATCTTTCTAACTTGCAAATCCTATCTTAACTGTCATGGTAATTAGGCTTAGGAAAGTAGTCATTAACAACCCCTCAGTCAGTGTTCCTATCATAACTTAAGACAGGAACACAAGCATCCTAACATCACAAAACCTTAAAAACATAAATAAATGACTAAAGAAAATAAAAAAGAAACGTCTCCTAACTTCAGGATAACCGTTAGGCTTTTCTAACTGATTCACTTTTCCACCAGGCACTGCAGTGTTGGCTAACTTGTTTAATCTGTCTGGCTGCCCTTTTATTGATTTTCCAGGAACAACAAAATGTCAACAGGTGGAATTTACTTTCCAAAAAGCTTAGGTCAGATTGAACGATGTGTTATGGTTTGATGACAAAATGCTCATTAGTAGATAGAGGCTCCTCCCCCGAGCTATGAATCTGCTGTTGCCGTCAGCTTTGGCCACGTGGGCTCTCTGGGTTGTGCTGCAATGGACAAATGACCTTTGTTTTGTCACAGAAGGTGTTTTTCAAAAGTGTCTCAGCCGGCTATGTTGCTATATCACACAATTTCACTGGGGCAGCAACGGCAATTAGCAAGTGGCAAAGTCATGCCTGCAAACTGCGGCTAGTCAAAAATTTCTTTGACAAAACAGCACTTACAAAGTCAACGTTTATCTCTATGAGATGAGATAAGCGGCGCTGTGTCATGGGTAACAGACATAAAAGTTTATTAAGAGATGTTGAATTGAATATTTAGGATCTGAAGTCAGATAAGGATTCCTGAAATTAGATAGGATTTGCTTGTGTACTATGAAATTGGTCAAAATCTTCCCATCTTAACTTCAGATTTAAGATATATGAAGTTTCTGTAATACAACCCCTGGATTGTATTTCTTTAGTGCAGTGGCCCCTGCATGTCTATCAGATCTCTGCACTGTTGCCATGGTGCCAACTGTTAAAACACAGCGTTACACTCAGGCAGGCAGCTCTTTAAGCTCATTGACAGAAGTGGCTAGTATCACTGTGCCTGATACTGGACACTGTTCAAAAGGAAATTCACAACAATGAGCATAATGAACTGCTTCTAGTGTCTCATAAATAAATCAATGCTCTGTTTGATGTTTTAAAGTTGAATATCACTTTTACTTTATCTTGAAATCTTTTACTTTGAGTCCCTGCAAATGGATGATAGCGCACATTGTTCTGTGATGCAAGGGAATATCCAATTCTGGATGCTTAATTCAGCTGATGGCAGCTTCAATATGAACATACACCCTCATTATGTTAGCTGTAGGAAATACAGGCTAGGGTTTCTTTATTCCATTTACAAGCCAACACTGCTCTTCTCTGGAGCTTCTTCTTCTTTTAAATCCTCTTCACAGATATATGAGACTGGTAGGACTGGCTATATACATATAAAATTACCATGGTGTTCAATTCTGCCGATATAACTGTAATATAATGTATAAGATTTTATTATTTCCCTTGTTAAGCTTGGACACTGCATTACTTACCCTGAGATAGAAATGTATAAGAGAACAAACATGATTTTTATGTATGTATTTCATTTTAAAGCATGAGCTGCATCATTAAACTTGATTATTGCATTATCTATACTTGGCTGGTAACTTAGCTAGTGTAAATTCCACTCTGTTAATCTGACAGCTACTGCCGAAAAGGCTCCACCTCTGGCTACGGGCTTGTGTCTTTAACTATCAGGACGCTGCCATCCCCTCCTTTCTGACAAGTCATGGCCAGAGACAAACTTTATATAGAAACATGGATGTAATGGCTGGTGTGTTTATTGTAGACATTCACTCAAGCAGGATCAGTATTCTTTAGCCAAAGGCCGCCAGCAGCTGAGCGGCCATGCTGATAGGACTGTCATGTGTGTGAGGTCATCATGAAGGGACAGATCAAGGCCCCTGCTGGAGGTTTGTTCATAAAAGGTTCACAAACACAGACAGGCTGAATGAGAGCAGTGTGTGACAGCAGCTCTGTCAGAGCAACATTTTCTACACACACACAAAAATGCTGCACACACACACACACACACACACACACACACACACGCACAGTTTACTCCATGCAAATCAGTAATCCAATCCAGAACTTGTATTAGCCAGTGAGTCATGTTCTTTTTTTTTTTTTTTGTCTTTTTTTTCTGTTGTCTGAGCCTCTGGCAAATTAATAATCATTTTATGCAGCAATGGAAAAAACCTGATCTAAACCTGAAGGTGGGATCACTACCAATCATCACATTATTGTTTTGCCAGGATGTCTTCTCTCAAGAGAAAGGAGAGGTTTTACACTCAACTAATGCCAATTTCACACTACATGACTGTCAGATCTGTTCTACACAACTTGCTATCTTGTAAATGGGATCTTGCATTTGCTGTGATTTGCAAACTACATGACTGAGCTGCAACAAGGGGTCAGACATTACAGGATCTTTCACCAGGAAGAAGCCCGATGAGTCTGTCTGGTCTCCAACCTACATTCTGTTATGAAAACATATGCAAGAAGTGACACATGAAATGAGTGGCCAAGAGAGTGGATTGGGATACATGGTTGTCTTCTGCAGAGAGAGTTGGAGGTAAATGATAAAGCTGGGTTCAGGGAGCTGCTGTGAATGACAACAGACAAGCCCGTGTCTTGCACTCTCATTGGTTCACAGGCTGTAGCTCGGGATGTGTGGCGACGCAACGGCGAGCCTCTCGGCTCGTGTCTTTGAACAGTTCACATATAGCGCTCGAGCGTCGATTTGTGAACGCTGAGCAAATGCAGATTTGCCTCTGATGTGGGGCTTTTGTCGGCAGGCTCCAAAAACTGTCAGCAAGTGGAAAATCAGGGCTAAAATCGTGTAATGTGAACTAGGCATAAAGTGTCTAGGCTAGAGCAAAAAAGCAACACCCTGTGGGGGAAAGAATGAAAGAACGCCTCAGTGTTTTTATTCTGCTCTCCATCAGACTTTCATTTATCATGACGTCCTTTCCCCTTTGGTTAGCCTCTCAGTGACACAACTGCCCAGTGTGGTCAGACACCGTTACTATGGGCCACCTCACTGGCCTGCCACTGGCTCTATATCAGGC